>NC_054704.1:52747853-52850492 GCF_016097555.1 Gigantopelta aegis
TGGACCCTCTGTAAACCGGAATTCCCTCAAAACCGGACGTTTCACAGAGTGCCTTTTTAAACACCAGGACAGAACATAACCTCTGTAAACCGGATCCCTTTTAAAATCGGACATTTTTCTTTGTACCAAGGGTGTCCGGTTTAGAAGGGGTTTCACTGTATTCTAATGGTTCAGCATTGTCCGGACAGAAGATACACATATTGTCAGTTTGTATTCCACGTATATTTGCAAACAAATGTTACCAGTAGTTGTTACATTCTAAGAAATAAAAATTAAAACTACTTGTATTAGTCATTAGATATTTTCTGTAATTTCAGAATGAAGCTTTCTGGAACCATTTATAACTAATTAGTGACGGGTTTCACTGATGGATTGTAGATTGATATTGCATATATATATGTATGTATGTGTGTGTGTGTGTGTGTGTGTGTGTGTGTGTGTGTGTGTGTGTGTGTGTGTGTCTCCCCCGTACACCTCCCTCTCTCTGTCTGTCTCTCTCTCCCCCGTACACCTCCCTCTGTCTGTCTGTCTGTCTGTCTCTCTCTCTCTCTCTCTTTTTTTTCTCTCTCTCTCTCTGTCTCTCTCTCTCTCCCCCCGTACACCTCCCTCTCTCTCTCTCTCCCTCTCTCTCTCTCTTCTCCTCTCTCTCTCTCTCTCTCTCTCTCTCTCTCTCTCTCTCTCTCTCTCTCCCCCGTACACCTCCCTCTCTCTGTCTCTCTGTCTCTCTCTCTCTCTCTCTCTCTCTCTCTCTCTCTCTCTCTCTCTCTCTCTCTCTCTCTCTCTCTCTCTCTCTCTCAATATCATCAGGCATGAAAAGTTATGGAAGTACTGTAATCATGGTTTACTCCGTGCGCGCGCGTGCGTGCGTGCGTGCGTGCGTGCGTGCGTGTGTGTGTGTGTGTGTTTGTTTAGTGAAAATGGTTTTAATAACTAATGTATTCATATTAAACCTTAAACACGTGATCTTCCCTTTTACGTAGCTGAATCCTTAGAATATAATAAATTAGCTTAAAATCCAGCACATAATTACCGTATAGACTACATGTTTGTTATGAGTTAAAACGTAATTTGACCATTTTGACCACAAAAAGTATTCACTATCATTATGCCAATACTAAAGTCATCGGATTCAAGAACTAATTAAATGTATTTATGCCTAAAACAACTGTGCATTAAATAAGAGTCTTTCTTAAGGCTCATACAGACTGGATGTGGCGCGTGCGTGCGGTTCGGCAAAAAAAAAAAAAAAATGATATAGTTTTTAAAAAACCCGCAAAAAACAAACAAACAAAAAACCCATCGAAATACATTAGTTTCAATGATAACGTCTAGGCTGCAAAACGCATGCGGCTAGACGCAATGAAATTACTGTGCATGGTGTATGCCGAAAACGCAAGCCGCAGACGCAGCATTCTACCGCATGGAATCTATATGAGCCTTTATCTTATGTAAAACCATATACAGGGAGGCTACAGGTGTGTCGTGTTGCTTCTTTTTTTCTTTCCGTTTTCACTGTATTAAAAGACGATGTCAGTAATGTCTGAAAATATGATGCACATTTTTCTCAGATTTACTAAATGGTTTGCCCGTAAGACCAAATTATGCATATTTAACCTTGATTCCTTTATACAGTCCTTAAAGGGACATTCCTGAGTTTGTTGCATTGTAAGATGTTTCCGACTAATAAAATATTTCTACGATTAAACTTACATATTAAATATATTTTCTTGTTTAGAATATCAGTGTCTGTACATTCAATGTGTTTTTGGTCGTCTTAATATTTGTAAGAGGAAATTTAACCTAGTACAAATATTAGAACGATCAGAAACACGTTTAATATACAGCTACTAAATTTTATGCAGAAAAATATATTTGATATGTAATTACAATCGTTAAAAAGTCTCTGTTAGTCGATAACATCTTAAAAATTGCAGCAAACTCAGGAATGTCCCTTTAACATGGACCACATAACAATAACGGGCCAAGCGACTGACACAGTGTTCTATAAACAGACAGCAGCATCCATCAATACAGACCGACAGACAGACAGACACCACTGTCTAACCCACTATAATTGCTGAAAAAGTATACTCACATTGGGTATCCATTTCCAATGTCGCTCCATCTGTAAACGTCATCATAAAATGTCTGGTTCGGACAAATGCGATATCCATAGTTTCTATGGTTCGAGGTTTTTTTGTAGCCTCCGCCTCCACCATTATTGTTGTAACCCCCGCCTCCACCATTATTGTTGTAACCACTGCCTCCACCATTGTTGTTGTAACCACTACCGCCATCATGGCTTGGGTAACCACCACCGTTATTATTATAACCACTGCTTCTGCCATTGTTGTAACCATTGTCTCCTTGTCCATAATTGCCATTATTTGTTTTGTGCATGTTGTAACCGTTGCGGCGTCCATAGTTACTACCTTGTCCTCGTGAATCATAGCCGTAGGCTTCAGCTTTCTTAGGCTTTGCTGTCGTCGTTTTCTTTGTGATCGTCGCAGCTATGTGTGCTAAAAGCACTATACTGCAAATTGCCAGTGCAAACTGAAACATTGATAGAAGCGGTATATTACACCACTAAAGCACATTGATTTATTAACCATCGGCTACTGGATGTCAAACATATGGTCATTTTCACAGTCATAGAGAGGAAACCCGCTACATATTTCCATTAGCAGCAAGGAATGTTTTATATGCAGGATAGCACATATCACGGCTTTGATATGCCAGTCGTGGTGTAGGAGAGGTATCAGCACCTGTCGTGGGCCCCGTTCCACAAAGCGATCTTAGCTCAGTCGGTTGAGTGCTCCTTGAGTGTTGAGATCCTTGCGTCTCGGGATCCAACCACTTCTGAGGATACGTTCAACTGATTGGATATTTTTCGTGTTCCAACCTGTGCATCACAAATGGTCAAAAGCCGTGGTATGTGCTTTCCTGTATGTGGGAAAGTGCATGGAACGGAGAGTAAATATTTGTAATTACATGTATTTTATTTTAATATTTACTGTATGTATTTTATTTCAGTTTTCTAGGTTAGGATATTCTGTTGAGAATATCGTATTTCGTTTGGACAACACCCTAGCTTGTTATTAGCCAATAGCCAATGATATAGTTTTAATTTATCACGTGATGTTTCATTTAATGTCCGTGCAATATTCACATATAAACACAACACCATGAGATTTTGATACAACGATCTCGCCAGGTTTTAATAATATGCATGTATTGGTGGTTTTATTTGGCACATTATTATACATTGTATAAATATATCTGGTAAACTGTAACTAATAGTTCATTTTAATCGCATAATGAAAGTAGTAATGAGTAAAAAGAAGGAAATGTCATATTTAACGACGCACTCAACAAATATTATTTACGGTTATATGGCGTCAGACATATGGTTAAAGGGACAGTCCTGAGTTTGGTGCAATTTTTTAGATGTATCGACTAACAGAAACTTTTTAACGATTGTAATTACATATCAAATATATTTTTCTGCATAAAATATTAGTGGTTGTATATTAAACGTGTTTCTGATCGTTGTAATATTTGTACTAGGTTAAATTTCATTTTATTTCCCAAAATATGTTTGACAAAATCCAGTTTAGGCTTCTTACATATATTAAGACGACCAGAAACACATTGAATATACAGACATTGATATTCAAAACAATAAAATATATTTAATATGCAAGTTTAATCGTAGAAATATTTTATTAGTCGGAAACATCTTACAATGCAGCAAACTCAGGAATGTTCCTTTAAGGACCACACAGATATTGAGAGAGGAAACCCACTGTCGCCATTTCATGGGCTACTCTGTTCGATTAGCAGTAAGGGATCTTTTATATGCACCATCCCATAGAGAGAATAGCATCTACCACGGCATTCATGTACCAGTCGTGGTGCACTGGCTGGAACGAGAAATAGCCCAACGGGCCCACTGACCGGGATCGATCCCAAACCGACCGCGCATCAAGCGAGCGCTTTACCACTGGGCTACATCTCGCCCCCTAGTAATGAGTAAAAGGTATTTAATTAAAACTAGTTATTTTAATCATAGTTAAATATAATATCTCATTTTAATTACAACTAAAGCAAAGTATTATTCTGTATTGGTACAATTGCTTATAAGTGTTATTTATTTATAGGTTTCAGGGCCGTAGCTAGCTAATAGTACTTAAAACTATATTAGTCAATCTGATTAAAATTAGCTCTACTGGTCTCGCCAGTAGATCTAACAGCATTGCATGGACTCCCATGTCCAGGTGACATTTCGTCTATAAATAACAATTTAAATGTCGACCAATTACACTTCGCCTTTTATAACGTTATTCGGGAGCATACAAATTCTAAAAATATCGGTCGAGACTATTTATGCAATAGGCGGTCTTGTTGGCTTATTTCAACATTGAAAAAACAGGAGGAAAAGTGCAGTAATAAACTCTGGATTGTATACTAGTATAAACAGATTTTTGGCTATACCATCATGGGTTTTTTTTTCGTCTTGAAACGAATTTTATATAAAATTTTATATTGAGATTAGTTTCCGGCATACTTCGTAATTCACCCGAATCATTTCGTATATCCTCGGCATAATCCCGAATGTTTTCAAATTCTTTTCAAATCACTGGCATGGTTTTGCAAGTAACGTTTTGATTGGTCGAATGAAAGGTCAACTGGACATGAGCTCCAACGGGCTGCTGTTAGATCCACATGTAATAGTGGAGCTAATTTTAATTAGATTGTATATTAGTTATACTTTAGCAGTAATAAGAATTGTAGTTTAGTCCTAGATTTACGTTTACGTGCAAAACTAGACTTAGATGTTTTGTGGAATTGGGGCCAGCAATCCTAACGAATGTAGGGACTAGACGTAGCCCAGTGGTAAAGCGCTTGCCTGGTGTGCGGTCGGTCTACGATCGATCCTCGTCGGTGGGCCCATTGGACTATTTCTCGTTCCAGGCAATGTTGTGGGTTGGTGCATATAAAAGATCCCTTGCTACTAAAAGAAACATTAAGACTATATATTAAAATTACCAAATGTTTGACATCCAATTGCTAGTGATAAATAAATCAATGTGCTCCAGTGGTGTCATTAACTTCCTAGGGAATGTATGTCAGCAAACATATTTGTTTAAATATGACTTATTTATAATCTGCTGAAGTTATACCAATGTACTTATTTACGTATATCAACGTTTCCTAATGTTAGTTTGACCTTCCTTTTATTCCTAAACAAACATATTAATGGGACATTCCTGAGTTTGATGCATTGCAAGATGTTTCCGACTAATAAAATATTTCTACGATTAAACTTACATATTACTTATATTTTCTTGTTTAGAATATCAGTGTCTGCATATTAAATGTGTTTCTGGTCGTATTAATATTTCTAAGAAGCCTAAACTGGATTTTGTCTTCAAATAATTACGTACGTATGACAAAACAATATTTTAGGAAATAAAATGAAATTTAACCTAGTACAAATATTAGAACGATCAGAAACACGTTTAATATACAGCCACTAATATTTTATGCAGAAAAATATATTTGATATGTAAATACAATCGTTAAAAAGTCTCTGTTAGTCGATAACATCTTAAAAATTGCAGCAAACTCAGGAATGTCCCTTTAAGCAATAAACAAAATAAACAACAGAAAAACAAAATCCTTCTGTTAAACGAGGAGATCGAAAATCGTTGCCCCGAAATTTTGTTTCCATTTTTTTTTTTAGTAAGTTATCAACCAAATGTTGCGAAATCTATCCTATTGCAGTGTTATTCTTGTTTTACTTAAAGGGACATTCCCGAGTTTGCTGCATTGCAAGATGTTTCCGATTAATAAAATATTTCTACGATTAAACTTACATATTAAATATATTTTCTTGTTTAGAATATCAGTGTCTGTATATTCAATGTGTTTCTAGTCGTCTTAATATTTGTAAGAAGCTCAAACTGGATTTTATCTTCAAATAATTTCATACGTACGAAAAAATATTTTTTAGGATATAAAATGAAATTTAACCTAGTACAAATATTACAACGATCACAAACACGTGTAATTATAGTCGTCAAAAAGTCTCTGTTAGTTGATAACATCTTTAAAAATGCAGAAAACTCAGGAATGTCCCTTTAAGATGCAAAAGTAGAGATGGTGGCCCATGTGAATCTCGTTTGTTATTAAAACTTTTTAAAAAAAAAAAGAGCAAAATTTTGAATAGCTCTTCGATGATTTACGTATATTACGGACGTTGCCGGAAACATAACTATTACGTCAACAATACGATGACGTTTCAGTATTGTTATGGACGTCAAAGTTGCTCTACGTACATTCTTCTGAAGTTACCATAAATTAAAGAGCGATATCGCTAAAGGCTATTTGATGTCTATGAACATATTTAATTTGTACAAGAAAACTTTAAATTATTTCGTATGTATTTATAAAATATTAAAGATGGCGAAGTTGTCAACACGGTTAGCTGATATTCCAGTAATGTTCTACACTATGGATATCACCAAGACAGGTAAGTGGATTTAGTATATATATTATATAAAATCAGAGCCGGTTTATCCTAGAAGCACATGTAGCACGCATAGGCGTCGGAGAGATGGCGGGGGGGGGGGGGGGGGGGGGCTTGGGTCAGTTAGCGGCACAACGTCATCGGGATGACCATGAACTACGTCATAGTTTAATAAGAACTTGCAACCTTTACGGAAAAGGCCTGAGGTTTACTATCACGCGATTAGTGGTTGGGGGAAGGGGGGGGGGGGGGGGCTCCTATTATAATCAAGTCCCGTCGTACTAAAACAATGTCCTTATAATATGATTAATAATATAGCTACATTCTTCTGAACTTTCCAGAAAATTGGTCGGTGTAGAAAAAAAATATTCATTCAAATGCTCACTTCTGTCGCTTTTAAACTTGGAGGGGGAGGGGGGGGGAACATATTGTCCCCCCCCCCCAGTTTCAGAGCTGGGAGGGTCAGTGTCCCCCTCTCCTCCCCCCTCCCCCGTTTCCGACGCCTATGGCACGTTCTACGATTCCCGCGCTTCAGGGGGCCCCGCGGCGATGTGTACATTTATTTTCCCCAGGTCAATTTTCCCCTTTCCTCGACTGGGTTGCAAAATATATATCCTGGGAAGTGGGCTCCGCTGTTATTTGTGCTACAGGCTTCGCGGATCCTTAAACCGGCTCTGAGTGAAATGTAACGTTTCAGGGGCAGATACAGATGTGTCTAGGGAGGGCGTGTAATGTTCAAAAAGGGAACCTCCAGTATTCAGGGAAGGGGCGAAAACTTTTAATAGGGCACATACAGCATCAAAAGTACATCAAAATGCATTATTTATTATAGGATTTTACCCATATCTGACCAAAACATTACATGTTGCACACTAAACACAAATGTACACTTCTTGTATTGTTTTGTATTTTTCGTGGCATTTTGTAATTCCGACACACACACACACACACACACACACACACACACACACACACACACACACACACACACACACCCCGCATCACCCGTCAAGATCCGCGCCTATTTTAAAACATTCTTCATGAAAACGCCGAAGCATGCTCATGATATATACAACGAACTCGTATATTTTTTTAATGGTTGAAGTTAACAAAAATAGCATTTTTAAGTACCGGGTTTATATTTGAAAAACCGGCGTAGTGGTTAGGCCATCGGTCTACAGGCTGGTAGGTACTGGGTTCGGATCCCAGTCGAGGCATGGGATTTTTAATCCAGATACCGACTCCAAACCCTGAGTGAGTGCTCCGCAAGGCTCATTGGGTAGGTGTAAACCACTTGCACCGACCAGTGATCCATAACTGGTTCAACAAAGGCGATGGTTTGTGCTATCTTGCCTGTGGGAAGCGCAAATAAAAGATCCCTTGCTGCTAATCGGAAAGAATAGCCCATGTAGTGGCGACAGCGGGTTTCCTCTCAAAATCTGTGTGGTCCTTAACCATATGTCTGACACCATATAACCGTAAATAAAATGTGTTGAGTGCGTCATTAAATAAAACATTCCTTTCTTTATATTTAAAAATTTATGTTAAAGATATTAATAGCATATTGCTATATATTTAATTTTGCTGAAAACTATTGTTACAAGGCCGTTTTAACCGTTTTCGATCGTTCTCATCGCTTTTCTTTTGCTCGATTTGTACCATTCACGTCGTGCTAAATATTGCGTAAAAAGATGAATCCATACATACAACGGATTTAAAATTAAAGTGGCTATATACGCGTCGGCCATGTATATAGCATCGGTTAAAGGGACATTCCCGAGTTTGCTGCATTGTAAGATGTTTTCGACTAATAAAATATTTCTACGATTAAACTTTCACATTAAATATATTTTCTTGTTTAGAATATCAGTGTGTATATTCAATGTGTTTTTGGTCGTCTTAATATTTGTAAGAAGCCCAAATTTTAGGAAATAAAATGAAAATTAACCTAGTACAACTATTAGAACGATCAGAAATACGTTTAATATACAGCCACTAGTATTCTAAACAAGAAAATATATTTAATATGTAAGTTTAATCGTAGAAATATTTTATTAGTCGATAACATCTTAAAACATTGCAGCAAACTCAGGAATGTCCCTTTAAATTTCATTTTATTTCCTAAAAACTATTTTTTCATATGTACGAAATCCAGTTTGGGCTTCTTACAAATATTAAGACGACCAGAAACACATTGAATATACAGACACTGATATTCTAAACAAGAAAATATATTTAATATGTAAGTTTAATCGTTGAAATATTTTATTAGTTGGAAACATCTTACATTGAGAGCAAACTCAGGAATGTCCCTTTAATAAGGGCTGGCTATCTACACAGCGGTTATATTTTGGGGGGAAAGCCAAGTGTAAGGCCACCGCACCCCATCCAAACGGTTTACGCTAGCAGGTATATAATTATGTTTACCCCTGCGCGTGCTATAACCTCACCGTGGTGCAGGGGTGTAACATTCTCAAAATGGTACACTAATCAGCATGCATACAATTTAGCATATTTCGAGTTTAATTATCATCATTTAACGTTAAACTCTACACACATTCATTTTTCTTGCTCGATACAAGCATTTTTACATTTACATGGAAATAAATGAAATTATTTTAAAATTAAAAGTGCAAGAGAATGTCATCTCAAAACAACTTTTATATTGTTACCTATTATGAAAGTAAAACGCAGGCGAGTAAAAATTACTTTTAAGCAGTAATATGTTCGGTTAAACGGGTACCCATTCTGTATATATTTAGATGGCCTGAACGAAACAATACTGTGTAAACGTGTGATATTCCTAAGTTGTCAGACATCGAAAACTGACATACTGTACTGTAAAATGGGACAAGTTAAAACAAATGTGTTAATTTATTTCTATCTTGTTTAAATGAAACAACTTCGCAAAGGCGATAAATGTGCAGTATACCTTGTATGTGTAAGAATTAAAAATACTGGTTAATGCATAACTATAAGGTTTTTTTCAGCCTGGAATGGCCGAAGTGGTTTGTTTGTTTGTTGTTTTGTTTTTATTTGGTTGTTTTTTGTTGTTGTTGGGGTTTTTTTTGGGGGGGTGTTGTTATTTGTCGATTACTTTCCAGGATGTAGTCTGCCTTCTAAAGTCGGCTAATACACGGCGACACTATTATGCTAGCGAGTTTGAAATTATGTAAGCAAAATTGCTGTGGAACAATTCGTGCAGACCACTTTCCATGGGATTATATGCCGTGGTAATTTTCTTTTATTTAATTGCCAAGGTTGTACATGTAAGTAAATTCAACTCTGGTAACCTCCCTTTGTCTGTTGACATGGGAAGATATAACAGGCCGCCGATTCCTTTTAACATATCGTGTTTCTTTATTTTGTACTGATTGGGTTGAAAGTGAATTGCACTGTTTATTGTGTTGCCCAATATATGAAGATCTTAAATATGTTTTTAATGATTTCACATGAACATTATGACACTTTCTTTATATAATGAATGAATGAATTATTTAATTAATTTATTTATGAATGTTTAACGACACCATGATGACGCGCAATCTTCAGTTACTCGTACCTTATTTAATATGTTCCAAAGGCATAAAAGCCTTCTTCATTAAATACATTTTTATTTATTTCACTTCAAAATAATAAATAATTAGTATTATAACGTGTTTGTAAAATACCCCTGCGTGTGCATTAACCTCACCGTGGTGCAGGGGTGAACATTCTTTTATAGAATGGCCAATAAATGCACAACTCCTCGTATGAGGCACCTTGTTGGCCGTGAGGTGCATCCCGTAATGCTGGATGATGGGATCCTGGTGGTTGAGTTGGGTGCATATCTGCGGGTATGTTTTCTGGCAACACACCACTTTGGCCTGGAGTTCAGCCAGACGGGTGGTCAGGGAGGCCCGACCTGATCAATCGGCTGGTCATGTCAAGCTCAAGAGCAAACAACCTTTGTTTCTTTCATCTAGCCAAGAGCAAGCATTGTTTAATTTACCATGTGTATTTGTTGCTCTTGGGGTGGTGGCTAGGGTCAATTGGGTGATTTATTGTTTGTATATTGCCCAAGTATATCAATAATGTATCTCTGGCATGGCTGTCTGCTGGTTATCCGCAGCACCATGTCCCCTTTGTTGGACTCGGTGGTGGGTGGGGGGCATGGTTGATGAACATTTGAATTATTAATATGGATAACATCCAACATTTAATTCCAAATTCTGATGGGACCCTGAAAAGGGTCCACACCGAAGTTTCGGACTTCTCGTCTTCGGACGAGGAGTCCATGGCATCAAGAACAAATGTGAAGAAATCCAAAGTGATTTCTTCACAAAATTGGCCAAGGTTTCTTGTCATCAGTTCTACTGATGATGGGGCCTTGAACAAATTATCCCCGTTTGCCATTCAAAAGGCAATTGTTGGCTTGGCTGGTGAGCCTAAATCAGTGAAAAAAATAAAGAATGGACTATTGGTTGAATGTTCAACCGAAAAACACTCAACTTGTCTTCTCAAGTCTACAGTTTTTTGTACCTTATCCATTAAGGTCACTCCGCATACCTCCCTTAACACGTCTAAGGGAGTGATCAGATGCAGGGATCTGGAAGGAGTTAATGAGGATGAGATATGCCAAAATCTATGTTCGCAGGGTGTTACTGCTGTGAGGAGGATAAAGGTTCGTCGGAGCAATGAATTGTTACCGACGAATACTTGTATCCTCACATTTAACATCCCTACCCTTCCCCAATCTGTCAAGGCTGGTTATCTTAGTATTCCTGTTGAACCCTTTATTCCAAACCCCTTGCGTTGCTTCAAATGCCAGAGGTTTGGCCATGGTCAGAACATGTGTCGTGGGAAACTTACATGTGGCCGATGTGGTCTTTTTGACCATGATAGCAAGACGTGTACAAACGATATACTTTGTCTTAACTGCAAGGGCAACCACTGTGCATACTCGCGAGAGTGTCCACGGTGGAAACTGGAAAAACGGGTTCAGCAGGTAAAGGTACAAAATAAGTTATCCTTCATGGATGCCAGGAGGTTGGTGGAAAGAGCAACACCAACAGTGGTTGGCAAGTCATATGCAGTTGCTGCCAAAGTCGCCACTAAAAGTGTTGCAGTTAACACAGAATTAACCTGGCATTGTGATGATGCCAAATACAAAAAACAGTCTGACATTGAGAAGGCTCAAAAACAGGTGCACAAAGCATCACAAAAAAACAAAGTTACTCCCCAGCACAAAGAAATGGAAACCCAAGTGTCGTTGGATGTTACAAATCCACCAAATAGGTCGAGCACTAGTCTCCCTAAGACAGGTAATGACACAAAGAAAACAAAAGAAGTACTTTCAGGTCGGCTGAAAAAGATCGAATTGCGTTGGATCCCGATCAGCAATATGTACGAAACTTTGGCTGATATTGGTGATGATGATATGGAGGTTTCATCTCCAGATCATTGCCGATCACAAAGACCACCAGCAAAGCCAAAGATAAAGCCCATACTTCCTCCCGATGGAAAATAAAGTCATCCAATGGAACTGCCGTGGGATTAGGCCCAATTTTGATGAATTAAGTCTTTTAATTCAAAAACATAATCCTCTTGCAGTGTGTCTTCAGGAAACGTTCTTGAAGGACACTGATCATATTACTATGAGAGGATTTAACCTCTATCATAAATTTCAAGAAACTAAAAATAGAGCATCTGGGGGTGTTTCCATTCATGTTAATGAAAACATTCCTCAGAGTATAGTAGCATTAATTACAAATTTACAAGCTGTGGCTGTAAAGGTCACGGCTCATAAAACTATAACTCTGTGTTCGGTTTACTTGCCACCTCGAAACCATTTTAGTTTTAATCCTAGGGACTTTCAATGTCTTATTGATCAGCTCCCTACTCCCTTTATTATTATGGGATATTTTAATGGTCACCACACTTTGTGGGGATGTGAGGATGTAAATATTAGAGGTAAACAATTCGAAGACTTAATTCTCAAAAATGACTTACTTTTCTTCAATGATAAAAGTCATACATATTTTCATTCTGCAAGTGGTTCTTTCACTTCTACAGATTTAACCCTTTGTAGTCCTTCACTTTTTCTTGATTTCTCCTGGAAAGTTGGTTCAGACCTTTGTGGTAGTGACCACTTTCCCATTATTTTGGAGAATGATGGACCACCATCACTTGAAAGGGTTCAAAGGTGGAAGTTGGCGAAGGCAAATTGGGGTCAGTTTTAGCATCTGTGCAGCACTCATCTGCAAAAATTTGCCATTACTGATGCTGATGATCCCATGTCTTTGTTCACTTCCATCTTGAAGGACATTGCAGATGAAACTATTCCTAAAACTTCGGCAGTGCCAAAGCGTTTCAATAAACAATGGTTTAATGATACGTGCAAAAATGCATTCAAAGAGCGAAACAGGTTGCTTGAGCGGTTCAAACGTGAACCTACAGCAGACAACCTGGATGCATTTCGTATTGCTAGGCCTAAGGCTCGAAGAGAGATTAGACAGAGTAAGAAATCATCTTGGAGAACTTTTGTCTCCAAGTTGAATTCACAAACATCAGTAAAATCTGTCTGGAATAGGATCCGTAAAATCAAAGGTAAAGAATCCAGTAATACAGTTCATCATTTGTCTGTCAATGACACAGATGTCACGTCTCATCGTGACATTGCCAATGCATCTGCAGACATCTTTTCTCATAACTCATCTTCTGCTTTCAGTACAGATGCCTTTACATCTGTCCGAACTAAAGCTGAAAAGCAGTCCATTAATTTTTCATCCGAAAATGCTGAAGTGTACAACAGGCATTTCTCTATGGAGGAATTGCAGCATGCTCTTCTTAGAGCCCATGATACTTCAGTAGGACCGGATGAAATTCATTATCAGTTATTAAAACATTTACCTGAATCATCTTTGATGGTTCTTTTGAATATTTTTAATAACATCTGGATTTCTGGAGACTTTCCTTCTGATTGGAGGAAAGCTATTATTATTCCTATTTCCAAGCCTGGTAAGGATCCAACCAATCCTACTAGTTATCGCCCTATCGCTTTGACAAGTTGCATTTGTAAAACCATGGAACGCATGATCAATCGTAGACTTGTCTGGTGTCTTGAATCTCACAAATTGCTCACTAACGTGCAATGTGGGTTCAGATCTAGACGTAGCACGGTTGATCATCTTGTTAGATTTGAAACGTTTTGTAGGGAAGCTTTCATCCATAATCAGCACTTGGTTTCAGTGTTTTTTGATTTGGAGAAAGTTTATGATACTACGTGGAAGTATGGGATTTTAAACGACCTCCATGGCATGGGCCTGAGAGGTAGACTTCCTGTTTTTATTTCACAATTTTTAAAAGATAGATCTTTTAAAGTTCGGGTGGGGTCGATATTCTCCGACATACACACACAGGAGATGGGTGTGCCTCAAGGTAGTATCCTGTCTGTAACTTTATTTTCTGTGAAAATTAACAGCATCTCCCAGTGTTTAACACCTGGTGTGGATTGCTCGTTATATGTCGATGATTTTCAGATTTGTTACAGATCGTCCAATATGAGTATCATTGAACGTAAGTTGCAGCTTTGTTTGAATAAACTTCATCAATGGGCAACTGACAATGGCTTTAGATTCTCTAAGGCAAAAACGGTTTGTATGCATATCTGCCAGAAAAGAGGTCTCCACTTAGATCCACAGTTGTTTCTGGACAAAAATCCAATTCCAGTTGTGGAGGAGACTAAATTTCTAGGGGTTATATTTGACAGGAAGCTATCTTTTGTGCCCCATCTCAAATATGTTAAAAAGAAGGGCTTGGAAGCTCTCAATATTTTAAAAGTTATTGGTAATACGGAATGGGGAGCAGACCGCAAATTTATGCTCCGTCTGTATAGATCTCTTGTCAGGTCTAAACTTGATTATGAATGCATTGTGTATGGGTCGGCACGCAAGTCTTATTTGCAGATGCTAGATCCTATACACAATCAGGGACTTAGGCTTTGTCTTGGTGCATTTAGAATATCTCCTGTAGAGAGCTTGTACGTTGATGCACACGAACCTTTTTGGGTGCTAGACGTGCCAAGCTTTCTCTGCAGTATGCTGCCAAGATTAAATCTTTACCGAAACATCCAGCACATGATGCGGTGTTTGACAACAAATATATGAAGTTGTTTGATGCAAGGCTAAATGCTATTCGTACATTTGGTCTTCGCATTAAGCGTTTTTTGTCGCTTTCCAACATTGATTTAAATGACACTTTGGAAACTCCTTCATATTTTGTTTTACCACCTTGGTGTCTTACACCACCTAAAATTGTATTTGATCTGGCGCATCTGAAGAAAGATCGTACAGATGCTGTTGTTTTTAAACAGTTTTTCATGGAAATTCAAGACAAGTACCGTGATTACATTCCTGTGTATACAGATGGATCACGGGATGGAAATTCTGTGGCTTGTGCTACAGTTTTTCCATCAGACACTATCATTTCCATGAGACTGCCTGACTCAGCATCGATTTTTAGTGCTGAAATTTGGGCAGTCATTAAAGCCTTGGAAGAAATTAAAGGTTCCATAGCATCCAGATTTATTATTTTTACAGACTCACTTTCGTGTCTTCAAGCTTTACGTAATATGAAGCTGGACCATCCCTTAATTGGGATGGTGATACGAAAGTGTGTCTTTTTATCTATTGCCAATAAAGACATTGTATTGTGTTGGGTACCCAGCCATGTTGGCATCAGGGGTAATGAAAAGGCAGATTTAGCTGCCAAGTCTGCTTTGGATTTGCCTCATGCCAGGGTTGGTGTACCGTATACTGATTTTAAATATGGTATTAACAAATTTATCTTTTCGATTTGGCAACGTGATTGGGACGGTGAGGTTGCGAACAAGCTTCCCAGTCTTGCGAGAGTGGCAGTCCTCCTATAGACAGTGCAGGAAGGATGAAATAGTCTTGTGTCGTTCCCGCATCGGGCATACATATTTAACCCATTCATTTATCTTAAAGAAAGATCCTCCACCTCAGTGTGAGCACTGTCAGTGTCTTCTGACTGTGCGACACATTTTGGTGGAGTGTACCCATCTGAAAGCAATTCGAAAAGATATATTTGGACTACGAACTGTGATGGAATCCTTTCGATTCCATCCAGAACTTATTTTACAATTTTTACGTGATACTGAACTTTATTCAAAATTTTAATTATATATATATCTGTGATATTTGCATTTTTACACAGTCCTTTACACTGTGTTTTTATTTAACTGTTGAATTTTTATATTGATGATGCTCATCACACTGTTGTTTCATTTTACCATAGTTTGACACCCAATAGCCGATGTATTTTTCGTGCTGGGGTGTCGTTAAACATTCATTCATTCATTCATTCATTGTTTGTAAAATATATATCTATAAACTTCTTATTAATTGTTTAATATTATAATAGGATTTTTAGACGGTTAATATTTTGACGTTTATTATTAGCATTTTAAATTTTATTATTTTTTATTATAGTAGATGTATATTACTATTAGTAGCAGTTACATTATTATAAGTAGTAGATTACTAACACCATTAATATGATATATATCTTTTATTGTTATTTTGTTTTCTCTACAGTGTTTAGATTCATGTAATAAAATATTTTAGATGTCCAATAAGCCTATTTAGGCTAGGTGGCAATATAAATTATGTATGTATTGTATAATTTTATTTACAATTGTCATTTGACACTTTAATAAATAATTAAATCATCGTGTGTGTGTGTGTGTGTGTGTGTGTGCGAGCGAGAGAGAGAGAGAGAGAGAGAGAGAGAGAGAGAGAGAGAGAGAGAGAGAGAGAGAGAGAGAGAGTATATATATGTGTTGAGAGAAACAAATAAGGGAACCCTTAGTCACTAGAATTTGGTGTATTATACTATCAGCGTCGTAGTGTTTGTATGAATTACGAAGATGTAACTTACCATTGAATGTCAGTAAGTTGTTACCTACCTTCATAACTGTGTCTAACCGATGTTCTGCCTTGTCTTTAAGATAGGTAATCTTGTTTTTCTAGCTGTTTTATAGATATGTTGCAATTCCTCTGTCGCAATCAACATAATCTTATCTATCTTTATGTGAAATCCATCATATTCGATGTGCATTTTTGACATAAGAGGATTATTATGTCAACATTTATGCTTGCACATCATAAATGTGACATGCTGAGTTAAACCATGTGGGGTGTTTCCGCTCTGTCTTTTACTTTCTGATTAATCCTAATGCTTACTCGTTTGCTGTTTTTTATCATGGTGCAGGTGTGGCAACATCCTCATGGGTTTCCTGGAGAGTGGCGAATACAGCACATGAATGAATGAATGAATGAATGAATGAATGTTTAACGACTCCCCAGCACGAAAAATACATCGGCTATTGGGTGTCAAACTATGGTAAATGCAAACAGTAAGTGATGATCAACATCAATATAAAAATTCAAGAGTCAAATAAAAACACAGTGTAAAGAACTGTGCAAAAAATACAAATATCACAGATAAATAAAATTAAAATGTAGAGTAAAAGTCAGTAAAACAAATTCTGGATGGAATCGAAATGATTCCATCACATTACGTTGGCCAAATATATCTTTTCGAGTTTCCTTAAGATGCTTACAACTCCACCAAAATGTGGCGCACCGTCAGAGTACACTGACAGTGCTCACATTGAGGTGAAAGATCTTTCTTTAAGATAAATGAATGGGTCAAATATGTATGACCGATGCGAGCACGACACAAGCCTATTTCATCCTTCCTGCACTGTCTATAAGAGGACTGCCACTCTCCCAAGACTGGCTTCATATCATGAAGCTTGTTAGCAACCGCACCGTCCCAATCACGTTGCCAAGTTGAAAAGATAAATTGGTTAATACAATATTTAAACTCAGTATAAGGCACACCAAAATACAGCACATATTCAGAATCTTTTTAAATTAGCTTTATAAGCATCTGTGATAATGTTGGTTTTTGGTTTGTTGTTTTTTTACATTTTATGTTGATAATTTGATGCAATATTGGTTTGTTTACACTGTTTTCATCGTTTGACCAAAGCGTTTATTTTCGTCTTTTCCATATGTAATATTATATACTTCATTGTGTCTTTCATAAATGCCACTTTCACATAGCTGTCTACACTATTTTTATTAATGATTTTAACTTGATGCTGATCATCACATACCTTTGTTTGACACTCAATAACCGATTTTTTGTTTGGTGGGGTATAACAGGCCTACTTTTTCCTATTTATTCCTGTTTTGTTTTATGAGTCCCTATTTAGCCCTCTTTTTGATGAAAATTCCTATTTTTTCCCTTTTTGATTTTGCACTTTTGACCAGTTTCATATGTTGTTGTTTGTTGTTTTTTTTTTTTTTTTGTTTTTTTTTTTTTGGGGGGGGGGGGGTTAGTGACACCATATTTTTTCTCTTCGCACCATTTGCTCCGGATGGCTTGCTATGAGGCATATTGTGTTATCTGTGTCATTGAAATCTGAATATACAGATGGGATGCATGGTTACAGGCTTCCAGTTATTAATTTTTACAATGCAATATAAAGTCCTCTTATTTATAATTTTTGAATTTATGGATATGTTTCTGTTTTTTGGTAACATCTGATCTTGTTGAATGCTTAAAACTAGAAGGTTGAAAGGATAAGGCAACCCTTTCAGTCTAGGCCTAGTGACTTTGAGCTACTAATTATTTCTTTAGTTCATTATCTGAAGGTAATGGTGCTTTCGAGTTAGCTTGCATGCTGTTGCTCCAGTGAAGCCTGATAAATGCTCAGCTTAGCTTGCTAGCTGGTGGATAGTTGTGTTACCTTGTGTGATGGTTAACTATGCATTGAGCTACATACTAATCATTTCTTGTTTTAAACATGTATAGGTTCTGGTGGTGGTCTGCATGTGATGCTGTTTCCTAGATAGTATAAAATCTATTGATGTAATTGCATTGTGTATATACTATTTAATATATTATTTAAAGTTTTCAGCAAACACATTGCAGTAATTGGACTGATCTGTGATTGACCATGATCTTTTTTTTTAAATTAGGCATACTAAATCATTCAGTGTTTCATTATGGGTGGGCAGGGTGGCTATTAGGGGAGTGAAAAGGTCATTAAAAACTTCCAGCTTCGATCTCAGATGATGCTAATATATATCGCCAATGCAGTGCTTTACTTCTCATAACCAGTTGATCATAAAACTGAATTTCCCTCTGGTTACCTACTTTCAGTTTATAACGTGGTCATTAACTGTTTTAAAACTTGGTTCCAAGACTTGGTTTCGGGTTTTCAAGACCGTCGGATGCTTTTGACAATTTTACAGCGCATAACCAAAGGCCGATGAGAGCCAATTACCCAAATGTTGGAAGTTCAGTGGTCAGGACTAGGATTCAGTTTGATAATGTGTTTTGGTAACCTACCAGATAAAGTGGAGGTTTTTTTGTGGGGGGGGGGGGGGGGGGGGGGGGGTGAATGGTGCAAATGATAAGCTTATCACTTGGTTGAAAGATGACATAACTTTACCGTTCAATAAATCAATTGAAAATTATAAATTGAATAACAGGAATTTTTTTCTCAACAGGAGCATGGTTTTCTGGATTCTGAGATTTGTGGATTATTGAACCTCACGGTGATAGAGAAAACTGACACTCCCAAATGTATTTCACCTCTACATGTTGTTAAAAAATATATTTCAGACTTATGACTGATTTAAAACGCATAAATGACTGTATATCTGCCCCACATTTTCCATATGAGGACATTGAAGCTGTTCTAGAAAACATTTTTGCAGATAATAATCTGATCACTTAAGAAATAAAAAATTGGTACTACCATGTTCCTGTATATGATAACTATGGAGATTACCTCTGTTTTACTTGGGATAATGTCACTTATTATTTTACTGTTTATATATTATTATTATTTTTGTAAACTTATTAGATGTGTTTTAACCTATTTCCGTGTGTTGTGGGTTTCTGCATATGTTGACGATTTTATTCTCAGTAGCAAATCCATCGAGGTTGACAAAGAATTTTTGTTAATGGCTTTGTCTGAATTAGGATTTGTTGTCAATTTTGACAAATCGTCCAAGGAGTAATTATAGATTATATAATCTCTACAAAAAAAACCCCAACAATGTGTGGTTATGTATACCTAAGTCTCGTATCTGAAAACTTAAGAAATTAATTTGTGCTCGTCGTCTCGCTCGTATTACACGTCAGTTCATTTCTATGGCTAAAGGAGGCGGGACGTACCCCAGTGGTAAATAGCCCGCTTGATGCGCGGTCGGTGTGGGATCGATCCCCGTCGATGGGCTCATTGGCCTATTTCTCGTTCCAGCCAGTGCACAACGACTGGTATATCAAAGGCCGTGATATGTGCTATCCTGTATGTGGGAAAGTGCATATAAAACATCCCATGCTGCAGTAGAAAAAATGTAGCGGGTTTCCTCTGTTGACTACGAGTCAGAATTACCAAATGTTTGACATCCAATAGCCGATGATCAATTAATCAAAACATAACAAACTTTTCGTATCCAATGTAATACAGCAATGTGATATTTTTCGGTTCACATACTTTCAGAATATCGAAAAATGGCTAATTGGAATTATACTTGTATATACAGTTTACAAATATACGTTGTGTTAAGTTTGAGATTTTATGATAAAGAGATTATTACCCTCGTGAGTTTCGGTATGGACAATTTATTTGGAATAAAAGTAATGTGGCGACAGTGGGTTTCCTTTCTCAATATCTGTATGGTCCTTAACTATATGACCGACGCCATATAACCGTAAATAAAATGTGCTGAGTGCGTCGTTAAATAAAACATTTCCTTCTATGGCTAAAGCGATTTTGTCTGCAAAGCTTATGTTAAGAAACGCGTATAAATTATTACTGTCAAGATCAGGATGGACCGACAAACTTCTCTTAGACAGTTGCACTGTTTTAGATCTCAAATGGTGGCTCGAGGCACTGAGTTCATGGAATGGTTTGACTGTCCAATACAAAACTATATTTGTTGGTGCTGGTTGCAATCTTGGAGGAAGTGGGTTGTTGTTTCTTCTCCCTGTCCTCATAGCCACGTTGCTGTACTCGAAAGCTTGAGTCTGCGTAGGTGGCTGTTCAGTCTGCAATCTGATTAAAATTAGCTCTACTGGTATATACCAGTAGATCTAACAGCATTGCGTGGACTCCCATGTCCAGGTGACATTTCATCTATAAATAACAATTTAAATATCGACCAATTACACTTCGCCTTTTATAGCGTTATTCGGGAGCATACAAATTCTAAAAATATCGGGCGAAACTATTTATGAAATAGGCGAACTTGTTGGTCTATTTCAACATTGAAAAAAAACAGGGGGAAAAGTGCAGTAATAAACTCTCGATTGTATACTGGTATAAACAGATTTCATGGCAAAACCATCACGGGGTTTTTTTTCGTCTTGAAACGAATTTTATATAAAATTTTATATTGAAATTAGTTTCCGGTATACTTCGTAATTCACCCGAATCATTTCGTATACCCTCGGCATAATCCCGAATGTTTTCAAATTCTTTTCAAATCACTGGCATGATTTTGCAAGTAAGGTTTTGATTGGTCGAATGAAAGGTCAACTGGACATGAGCTCCAACGGGCTGCTGTTAGATTCACATGTAATAGTGGGAGCTAATTTTAATTAGATTGTACAGTCTGTTATGTCTTGTTATCAGTCCAAAAATGATGACTTGCTCCTCCCTTGCCAATCCTTTTTCTTACACACCCGTTGGTGGGAACACAATGTCTTATTTATGATTGCACGTACTTGTTAACACGTGTACGTGTGTTAACAATTTCAAGACATACATCCTATGTGATGACCAGGTCACCAATGTCATACGTCCAATAAAAAACCCAGCGCAATGGAAATCGATTAGACTGTGACGTATAGTTAAATGGCTGTAAATAACTTTTAGTCGAAAAAGATGTTAAAATGTGTTTAAAACCTGGGGTTTTTTGAGGATGTAAGAAATAGAATAATACTTTCGTGTCCGTTAGATACCATTTATCTCATGACTCTTTTTAAAAACTTACCAAACTCGGTTTCGCTCTTTAGATACATTTTAAAACAACTCGTTGTGAGATAAATGGTATCTAATGGCCACTCATGTATTTTTTTCCATTACTGAGTCATGCCCTTGATTTTGTTTCTGTCTTTTGGTTTTGATTATTCAAATACGGCCAAGATGAAAAAATAAATTGATATTTGAGAGAGAGAGAGAGAGAGAGAGAGAGAGAGAGAGAGAGAGAGAGAGAGAGAGAGAGAGAGAGAGAGAGAAGAGAGAGAGAGAGAGAGAGAGAGAGAGAGAGAGAGAGAGAGAGTGTGTGTGTGTGTGTGTGTGTGTGTATTAGGGTTGGGAAATTGGAGTTCCTTTCTCATTACACAATTTTGAATAATTAGAGGATGCTTCATTGTTAATTGTATGGCTCATTAGTCTGATTAAAAACCAACAATATTTAGTTACTGGTATTTTAGAGAGAGAGAATGGGTTGTAAGATATCAAGAATATGATATTTTGAAATAGAATTACAACAGTTGTAATTGTATTGTATGTCTAAATTTCTATTAGAATATAAAACGTATATTACAGAATCTTTAACTACTGGCCTCGGTGGTGTCGTGGTTAAGCCATCGGACATAAGGCTGATAGGTATTGAGTTCGCAAGCCAGTACCAGCCCCCACCCAGAGCGACTTTTAACGACTCGATGGTGTAAGACCACTGCACCCTCTTCTCTCTCACTAACCACTAACAACTAACAATTAACTCATTGACCTGGACAGATATCCCAGATAGATGTGGTATCTGCCCAGGACAGCGTGCGTGAAGCTTAATTGGATATAAGCACGAAAATAAGTTGAACAAAGTAAATAAATAAATAAATATTTGCAAAGGTACCATTAGTAAATAACACTATTAACCGACGTATGTGTTTGGGGTTGTTCTTCCTCGTGTTTCTTGTTATTTGCTTCTTTGTTGTTGTTTGTTGTTTTTGTTGTTTTCTTCTTTTTTTTGTTTTTAGGGGGGGGGGGGGGGCGTCGGGGCGGTTTAGTGTGTGTATGTTTTTATTACTAGTATTATGTTTTGTTCGTTTTTGTTTTCTCTCTTTCTTTTTTTTTTGTCGGTATCGCCTGATTGTCTTTCTAATGGTTGGGTTTGATAATGTTTCTTCCTTATTGCGCGTGTTAATGTCTTTTTCGGCATGTTTCATGGTACTTATTACGGAATCCAACTACTTAGTTTCAAAACGCCTTGCTGTTTATGTCCATTACCTCGATCATGCTGTGCCTAACACATGTACTGGATTATAAAGGATTCATAAAGGAATTAAATAAGGTTTGTGACGGCATCAAGGTGCAATATTTAATCACCACCTCTTATCTGTTAACTTGCCCATTAAACTAGTTTGACACAGGTACACATTTGAATGCAGTTGGGATTTTGGTGTGTGTGTGTGTGTGTGTGTGTGTGTAAATGTATATGTATATATATGTATACATATATATATATATGTATGTATGTATTGATGTATAAATATCTATATATTGTATGTATGTCGAGGTTGACTGTTACATACATAGATATTAACGCACTGGCGCAGAGGATAATTAAATCCTTTCTGGCCTCACAAATTGTCCCATGCCTCAAATCTGTGGCACCGAATCGCCCGCAAATTACAGACTTGCCACGATACCATCTGTGCTATTGAGGCATCCATAAACAAAATGCTGTTTAACTCAGCCATATGCATGGGGCCTACAAGTTACGCGGTCGATCCCGCTTAAGTGCATGACACAGTGGGTAGACCTGGCACTGGCTAGTATGTATTGACGTATGAATATCTGTATATTGTATGTATGTCGAAGTTGACGATTACATACATAGATATTAACGCTCTGGCGCAGGGGATAATTAATGTCTGTATGCGTCTGTGCGTGCAGGCGTGCATGGCTGTCTGTATGTAGGTGTGTTAAATTTCCGCAGATCCCCGTCTCTTTTTGCGGTCGTGGTGTGAGTAGGTGTACGAGTTATTTGGACCATTTTATAGCAGTACAAATCCCGTTTTAAAAATTGACGGGGTGGGTGGGAGTGTTGTGTGTGTAGCTGATGATTAATAAGTCAGTGTGCTCTAGTGGTGTCGTTAAACAAAACAAACCTGTTTTATGTGTGTACAGACTATGTCAGAATATTTGTGGTTACAGCCAAGAGTGGTGGTGTTGTGGGATGGAAGGAAAGAAATGTTTTATTTAACGACGCACTCAACGCATTTTATTTACGGTTATATGGCGTCAGACATATGGTTAAAGTTACAGTCACTGGTTACCATATTATAACACCATATACAAATATGAAATACAAACTCAAAAGCACTTTTAAAAAACGTGTGTGTGTTCGCTATGAACGGAGATCGTCAAAAGTATACATTCGATTCGTCGCCTGTGCCGCCATTACTCGGCAAAGCACAAACGACAGCCTGTTGTCAGTTTCAGCTAACACGTGCGTTTGCGGATTTGAAATTGTAGGGTTCGTCTCAAAAAATTAAATGAGAAATCTTGCGCTGTACGAAGAACGTTCGGTTGAGGATAAAAACAGTTTGATCTTGACAACGTATTATCGACAATCGTACCTTGCTACTTCAGAATTAATATTTTTATAAAGTGTTAGTAGAACTTTCAAAGTTTAGTTTGTATACTAGTAACACATTAATCATGTATATATTTTTAAATAAAATATACTAAAGTAGACAATGAACGTTTACACTTTTAAATTTTACGTGTGTTAAAATCGACAAATTCAAATAACTATTATTTCGTTTGGAAAGGGTAAAGTTAGTTTGTTTTGTTTAACGATATCAATGTTAGAGCATATTGATTTAATAATCGTCTGCTATTGGATGTCAAACATTTGGTAATTCTGACATAGAATCTTAGAGAGGAAACGGGTGCATGTGCAGGGGGAGGGTATTGAGGGTCGAAACCTCACCTGTCCAAGCTTCTGGGGGAAACATGGCCCCATATAAACTTCGCTCAACACAGTATATAACCCCCAAACCCGCTGAAATCCCTGCACACGCGCCTTGGAAACCCGCTGAATTTTTTTTAGCAAGGGATCGTTTATATGTATCATCCCACAGACAGGATATCACATACTATGGCCTTTTATATAGACCGACCGTGCATTTCCAAAAAACCCCCACCTTTTTAGGTCTAAGTAATGAATAAAAACAACATATAGTCTTGAAATATGTTAGTTACGTAAATCGAACACAACACCCTCTTCCTCTACCCCTAGAGCGTTACGTAATTATTAACACCCCCTTACATGTAACGCGTATGCCAATCGCTGGCCTGTGTCAAATTTTCAAGGCAAATACCCCATCGACCTCTGGAAAGGTGTTGTACCATACCTCCTATGGATATAACGATGTTTTGAAGATATGAGACGACCCCTCAATCAAGACAGTTAAATTTGTTCAAAATCACATGAGAAGCTCGGCGCCAGCGCAAATCACGTAAAGCCCAGTTTTACTGGCGTCCCGCTAAATGAAGAAAAACAAAGCTGGCCAATGCATTTGTAGTTGACCTACACATGTAGATAAGTGAGCATTGCGAAACTATAGCGATGTGGTGGACCTTTTGTGTACCAAACAGAACTGGATCATCTATTCTAAATGCTTAAATAATAAAAAATATTCCAGGGACTGCAGCTTTAAGGACCACACAGATATTGATATTGAGAGAAATTCCGCAGTCGCCACTTCATGGGCTACTCTTTTCGATTAGAAGCAAGGGATCTTTTATATGCAATATCCCATAGACAGGATAGCACATACCACAGTCTTTGATATACCAGTCGTGGTGCACTGACTGGAACGAGAAATAGCCCATTGTACCCACTACGTCTCGCCCATTGTGGGATGGATGAATATGTGAACGGGTGTGACAATCCTGAAATTAAAACAAGTACCCAAGGAAAAAAGAAAAAAAAAACCTTGCCCTGGGAAATAAATCGAATATAGTCTACAGCAAAAAAAAAAAAAAAAACCTTCAGCGTTGAATTAAAAACTCCATAGCAATTCCCACGGCCTTCTAGCCCTAGTACTCTAACTGTAAGAGAGGTAGACGGACATTTGGACATATATACGCTCTCATTACAGTCAGAGACCAAGCTATGTAATTTTTTGGCAATCGCCGACCACCAAAAAGTAGTCGAAGATTTCGGCGCCAAAACCTTAACAATCCTATGTTTGACGTCAAATACATTTACATCGACCATTTTCGAGTCCCTTGATTAAAAAAAAATTCAGATATTAATCACTAATACACACATTACAGACAGAAACCCGACAGCACCCACATTCAGCTTTGATTACATAGCATGGTCTCTGACTGTAATGAGAGCGTATTTATGTCCAAATGTCCGTCTAGCTCTCTTACAGTCCGAGTACTCGGGCTAACGGACTTCTTCATTGCCATTGCCAATGGCAATTGCAGGGGTTGTGTGAAAACGTTAAAGGGACATTCCCGAGTTTGCTGCATTGTAAGATGTTTCAGACAAATAAAATATTTCTACGATTAAACTTACATATTAAATATAATTTCCTGTTTAGAATATCAGTGTCTGTATATTCAATGTGTTTCTGGTCGTCTTAATATTTGTAAGAAGCCCAAACTGGATTTTGTCTTCAAATAATTTCGGACGTACGAAAAAACTATATTTTAGGAAATAAAATGAAAGTTAACCTAGTACAAATATTAGAACGATCAGAAACACGTTTAATATATAGCCACTAATATTTTATGCAGAAAAATATATTTGATATGTTATTACAATCGCTAAAAAGTATTGTTTAGTCGATAACATCTTTAAAATTGCAGCAAACTCAGGAATGTCCCTTTAATTGTTCAGCCAAGTTGGTTTACATTCTGGAAAAGACTCGTTTGGCATGTGAAAGGCATTGAAAACATGACTTGCAATATTGTGAAAAAGTGGTGCTTACAAAAAAGCTAAGGGATAAAAAGTCAAAGAAAAAAGTTAAGGAAAAAATGTCAAAGGAAAAGAGAATCAAGGTCAGGTCATTATACTTTTCATTCATATTCTTGTTATGTCAAATATAACGTTTAGGCAGTCACATTTAGCACATTAAACACTGCAGATGAAATAACATTTAATTTAGTGTTTAGAAAGGGAAGTCTTAATCTAAATCTGATCAATATTTTTTTAATATATACTTATATGGTTCCTTGCTTTAAATATCATTCTATGCACATCTTTGTGCTCATTCAGTCTTACTACAGATGGTGTTGAAACCATACTCTTTAGGGGCAGTTTTACGGGAAAGGTTGCACTGCTCGTTGATAGGAATAACATTTTCATAACTTTAAAATTTAAAGCTCTGTTCTGCTGAAATTTTATAGGTACCTGTGTGAATGGTATAGCAACCTACACACCACATTTTATTAAAATAACTTGATTTTGCATTTTTGCATTATTCCGTCACTATTTTAATAATAATGTGATGTAAAATAGATACTTTTATTTTCATTTATTTGAATACCAGAGTACTGAAATTATTTTTTTTACCAACCATATCAAAACTGGATGTTGTCTTATACATTTACAGTATTTTAAAGAAGTAACCCTTTTTTCCGTTAAAAAAAAATTGAAGATGTCCTGTCATGAACATTGAACTATAAATAATTCAAATGACATTTTACAACAATTATTTTTGTATTACTATAATCACAATAGACACCTACAGTTGTGTCAAGAACAAAAATCAATGTGACTTTGTTATTTACTTTGAGATATTTATTTTAACATAGAGCCTAAAACTGTCCGTTAAAAAATGTCCCCTCCTAAACATGAGTCAAATAAATATATACAGGCAGGTTACAAAACTTTAATCATATAGTACATGCATAATGGCCTGCAAAAACTAATTTGTATAATTATTGTGTTTGTGTGAATTATAGTTCTGTAAATACACAAGATTTTGAATGTTAAACAAAATGTCCCCTCCTAAACACAATTTTAACATGTATATTTAAACATCTTTTTGCAAAGTGCTTTTATTACATTATCAATATATTTACTCGAATGGATACAAAATGTAATTCTATACCAATTTCATAATATATATGAAGTTTGTTTGATAGATTTTTCGTAAAAGGATTGTGAGATATGATGCATTATTGAGAATTACTGTATGTCTAAAATAAAAAATAAAACATGCTTATATGTATGATTTAAATTAATTTAAAATTAACTATCCATTCACTGATGCAGTGGCAATTTTATGTCACAATATTCAAGTTCCGGAAAGGACATTTTACAACATGTTAAAGTTGAGCAGATTTGATATTGACATGTCTGGGTGTTGCTATGTACATGTGACTTGTATGGAAGTCTGAGACATTTGTTGACAATCTGCAGGTGTTAGTGGGGTTTGACTGAGAGATGGCAGCTTTGTTTATTATTCTGTCACACTTGGAAAGTTGTGCAGTGATCAATTTTGGTTCTTTATTCTGCCATGTATATATGCAGTCAAATGTGTTAAACATTCACCATAAGGACATGTATCAAATTGGCCTTTTAACACAGGTGGCTGTTTAATACAGGTGGCTACTTAATGCAGGTCAGTTCATATTACTATAGAATCTGATGTTTTTTAAGAATACTGTTTACTATGATGAGGGTTAGTACATTGGACGAATAACCAATACACAATGCAAGTGTAAAGTGCTTGAAGGAGATCATATTTGTATGAAATTCTTTCATGAGTGTAAAGTGACATTAACATTTAAATGGCCACGGACAAGGTCCTCCCAGACAGTCGGAGTGGAATGCTTAGAAAGTCGTTTCATCTTTCTTGGGCCTTTTATTCTGCGACAGTTGCAGGATGTAAAATCCAAATATTACAAAATAAAGCTGACAAAGACATTGCCAGCTAAGTAGATTGTGTGTGTTGTACACAGCAGTGTACATATGAATGACAGGTAATCTTTCAATGTTAATTATCTAATTACACCATTACATGCAGATTCATATCAAATATTATTTCCTAATACAATTATGAATTCAAATTTTAAAAAGATTAAGAGCAGTCTCAGTTTATTTAACTGAAATCCACATGTTAAAACAAAATGTCCCCTCCTAAACGAAATTGCCATTTTCACATTGCATTGTTTGAAAGCTTATATTACTGCTAATGCAATGAACATTATTTTTAACTAGTATTCTAAAAAACATTGAAATTTCATTTCTAATTCAGTTATAGACATTCTGTTTGTAAGATTAGTATTTAATGGTTTCTGTTTAAAATAAATAATTTTTAAATAGAAGAATATTGCTAAAATATTACCAAAAATCATCAGAAAACTTAAAATCCTTGACCTTATTAATGAAGAAATAGTTACTCTTAACAGTTTCTTATTTAAAAAAAACACTTCAGTTTATCCTTAGAAATGTATCACATAAAAGATTATGATTATGCAGTACCTATGTGTCCTAATATTTTTATGATGTGCATGTAATCATATCACTGATTATTTTATAAACCATAACAGCTGTAGGTCCAATTTTTTACAAAAACATTTCACTAGTCATATTGCTTTTTTAAAATATAGTTTTTTATAGAATGCTGCATAGTTCATTTTTGGGTCCCAATGAGACTCTTTATGCAACCTTTCCCGTGAAACTGCCCTTAGGCAAAACACTTTACACTGATTCATGGTTGAAGACACTCACAACTATTGTAACTTCTTTTGGAAACAGTTTTGTGAAGAGATACCATATTTAATATGTTAATGGTAGATTCATAATCATCACATCACACACTTTTAAATGTTTATACTACTATTATATATTAGTTTATATATTAGTAGATTAAGGCATATTTTTGTCAGATTTTATGGGAAAAGGTTTTATTTAGAATGCGAAGTCCTTTTAAAATAATCATAAAATTTTAATTAGCAGCCTCCTTCTTTGAAACATAATTTATACTGTAAAATGTGATATGCATGCACGATGTCATTACTGTTCTTCATCAGTGTAATTTTCATCATGCATAGTTTTTAGGATTATTACAAATGTCCGGTGCCATTCATTGTGAGAAAATTGTGCAAGATAAGCCTTGACATGAAGAGTTATTCCTGAGCAGGTATAATAGCAAAGCAGTCACATACCATTACTTCCATAAGCTTTGGTGGAGCACACACCAGTACAATGACTGGGTATGCCATTTATAATTTCGCACCCACAATCAGATATATTTACACTTCATGCGTTCTGCTAGTCGTCAGCTTTTCACATCATGGTTTTAATTTGCTCGATGTGCTCAGTCAATGCAATATCAGTAGGAAGCAGACTTTTGATTTTAGAAATTTCTCTTTTACTTGTAAATATAGTGTGCTTTAAGTGGTTCATGGACGATTGTATTGTTTCGTCTTGTAGAGCAACCCGCTTGTTCTCCCAGTGCCTCCAGACCAACATCATGCTTCAACATTACTAGATGATGGCGTCACATCCTATAACAGCATGCACTGCAAGGAACTGGAGAGATTTGTCACCAAGACAAACACACATAAAGTGGTGTTGGTATTCTTCTGCTGGTCCCCTGCGCGTGCTGTAACCTCACCGTGGTGCAGGGGTGTAACATTCTCTTTGAGACTGGCCAATACAGCACAAATCCCCTTGTTTTCTTCGGGATACAATTAAAATGTTGAATAAAAGTCAGTATCTATCTGTGATATTTGTATTTTTGCGCGGTTCTTTACACTGTGTTTTTGTTTAAATCTTGAATTTTTATATTGATGTTGATCATCGCTTTATTTGTTTGCATTACCGTGGTTTGACACCTATAAGCCGATGTATTTTTCGTGCTGGGGTGTCATTAAACATTCATTATTTTCATTTTTGTTTTCTTCTGCTGGAAGTGGCAATAGTTTGTTCAAATTTACATTACAAAAGCCTACGGTCAAGTGATTAACATTACTGCCACAGCTAAAAAAAAAAAAAAAAAAACAACACTTGGGAGACCAATCTATCCAGGTACTTGCAGTATATGACATCACATGATATAACACAGGCAGCTGCCTCTTTATTAAGGGCTGTATCAGTACTGTTGAAGCACAGCGTTGGTCTGAAGGTACATCACGGTCAACATGAACAATAACGGTTTGGTAGTTTGCTATACAAAACGAAACAATGTAACATTTGTATGAAACACTTGAAACACACCATCTCCCCAAGTAATACACTCAAAGGTCGGTCTCCTACTTATCCTCCTCTGGCTGAGCACATCAAGGTAGCACATCTACAAGGCATGCTGTGAAAAGCTGCCGATCACAAGAACTGAATGTGAATATATCCGAAATTATAAACAGCATACCCAGTCATTGTACTGGCGTGTCTGCAGTGGTCCACCAGAGCTTATGGAAGTAATGTGCATGCACTACTACAAATGCTTGCTTCAGGAATAACTGCTCATGTCAAACAGCAGAGTTAACTTGCAGCATTGTCTGCAAATTTATGGCATAGGACATGCAACAAGCATCAAACCATGCATGATGAAAATGACAGTAATGTCATCATACATGAATATCATATTTCACTGTAAAATATGTCTCAAGGTAGGAGGCAGCCAATTCAAATTAGGTGGTTATTTTAAAGAGACTTCGCCATTTAAACCAAACCTTTTTTTCCAAGAAAATTGGTTCCAGTAATCCACATAACCAGAATGAAGATTGATAGAGTGTATGTAACATGATGATTACGAATCTTCCATTAGCATATAAAAGACGATAACAGTATTTCTGCAGATTCCAAAAGAGGTTACGAGAGTCGCGAAGGTATACAGCCATACGCTAAAATCCTTTAACCAGCTTCCTTAAATGCACCTCTGAATCAGCTCAGGGATGTGCACAGAACGATATTTCAAGCAAGGAACCATAAGTATTTAAAAAATATATTTCTCAGATTATTTAGAGGAAAACGTCCCTATTGTTAACAAAGTTATTTAATCTGTACCGCATTTAAGATGCATAATGTAACCACCCAATGCAAACGTTCCATAGCCACTGAAATTCGACAACTACCGGTCAATGCCTGCATTTACGTATGTAAATAATTTCACCTGAAATATGGTATTTGTGATTCAGGTGATTTTATTAATTTAACAGTTACTCTTCTGTTTCCAGGTTGGTTTTGGACCAGATAACCAAGATATACAATTCTTTTAAAAGTATAGCTTGTTATATATTAAAATATTTTTATAATATGACATATCAAAACTGGTAACATTTTGGGTCCTGATTCTAAAGTTTATTAAAGGGACTAACCTGTGTTTTCAGACCTAGCAATACTTTTTTTTGTTCCCATAAGCGTACGTGACAGGGGGGCAGGGGGCAATTGCCCATCTTGTGCTGGGGAAACCCATTACATTCGGGCAAAAACAACAGGGATATTCGGGCAGAATGAGCTAGCTTGAAATGTGTCCACCATGTATTTCCATCATTTTAACCACAATATTAGTCGTAATCTGTTTGACAACCCAAATGACTTAAAACCATCATAAAACATCGTATGTACCCTAGTTCAAGGTATAACCCTTATTCTACCCGACTATTTTATGTAACTATAGAAACTGGCGGGTGCGCTTTATCAAAGTACTAATATTGAGAGTTATTTGCATTGATTTTTTATTTCAATCTATTGCAATATTGTGAAAAGTCAGATGCAGCATCGACAGAGAACGTTTCATCAGTAGCCACAAAAAAAGGATTTTTTTTTTTTTTCATTTAACGACACCGCTGGAGCACATTAATTAATCATAGGCTATTGGATGTCTTACATTTGGTCATTCTGACTCGTAGTCATCAAAGGAAACCCGTTACAGTTTTCCTAATGGAGGAAGGGATTTTTATATGCACTTTCCCACAGACAGGAAAGCACATACCACGGCCTTTGACCAGTTGTGGTGCACTGATTTAAACGAGAAAAACACCCAATCAGGTGAAAGTATCCACTGAGGTGGTTCGATCCTGCGACGTAAGCACCTCAGGCGAGCATCAGTATCGAAGGACATCACAGTACACATATTGGCTTTTCAAGTATAGATCATTTAAAAAAGGAGAAACACGACCGGCGATAATTGTCTCTCCTTGTCGGACCCCGATGTTGCATGGCAGAAGAAGAAGGAAATATTTTATTTAACGACGCACTCAACACATTTTATTAATGGTTATATGGTGTCAGACATATGGTTAAGGACCACACTTCATGGGCTACTCTTTTCGATTAGTAGCAAGGGGTCTTTTATATGCACCATCCCACATACGGGATAGTACATACCACGACCTTTGTTACACCAGTTGTGGAGCACTGGCTAGAACGAGAAATAGCCCAGGGGGCCCACCGGCGGGGATAGATCCTAGACCGACCGCGCATTAAGAGAGCGCTTTACCACTGGCATGGCAGAAACACCCGCAAAAAAGAAGATTTATCGTAAGTGTCACGGGGATCCTATAATACCCGTAACCGAATAAAACACGATTATCCAAATATCTCTCCTCTACCGTATATCTATTAGATCTCTCTGTAACGGGCAGTTATACCCGCGTGGCTCGTCTCTAGGTATATCAGAGATACGATCTTATATAAAGTATATATAATATAGCACGTTTAGTTCACTAGAAAACACAACAAAAACACAATACACTTTGGAATCTGTATTAATACTACGCTGACAAATGTACTGCCGCAGTAGTTAATTAACAACAACAAATAATAACAACCCAGAACTGATCACTTAATTAGTTAATCTCTAGGTGTCTAGTTTACACAATATTCTAATCACTTCACCGTGATACAACACACACACGTATGATAATTGAGAAACGCTTCCAGGGGAACTTAATTAATAAAGGAATTACAACTCTATTCCTAACTGGTTAATTTTTAATTAACCCTTAACTACTCATTCAGTAACCTTATAATACAGAATCAATACTGGTACCTATCACAATAAAGACAATAACATACAGTTTACCTAGGTCCTCTAGGATGACCGGCTAAGCCTTATTAATTTTAGCACAGTGAAGCCTACAATTTACTTCGTCAGTTTACCGGAAACACTGTCTAAATAATATTGGTATAATACAGTATTAAAATATTTTAAGTCACATCAATCACATCAAGGTTATACAACAGAGCAGAAATATATATTTACCAGTCCAAACGGACTAACGTTCCCTGGAAGCCTTCCAATATGTTTCTCTCCGATATCTCTAAAACCCTAGCTATTTGTTATAAAAACCGAATATCGCCTGGGGACACATCGCGGTACCGAATACCTACAAGTGATATTTCCACAGCGACCAAGACGGCAATTTTCTCTTAGATGGCCAGACTCACTGTCGCCTAGTCGGTCGTGAAAACCGCACTCGCGGAGGGATTACGTAACTACTGGCCACATGGCCTCCGCACCTGGTCTGGGTGTGTATTCGAACTGCACACGGCCCTCTAAAACAATTAATATCGCCACAGGCGAAACGAAATTAAGAGCATGTTCCGTCACAGTAAGTTACAGTTTTGTGATAATTGATCAACTGTACTAGTGTTTGGTCTTGGGCTCAATGGAGGTCAAGAGAGTCCATTGGTAAATCGCTCACTTAATGCCCATTCGGTCTCGGATTGATCCTTGTCAGTGGGCCCATTAGGATATTTCATTTTCAGCGAGTGCAACACGACTTGTATACTTTATGCCGTGGTATGTGTTATCCTGTCTGTTGGAAAATGCATATAAAAGACCCCTTGCTACTAATGGAAAAACAATAACGTGTTTCTTCTCTAAGACTGTATGTTAAAAGTACATGTTTGACATCCAATAACCGATGATTACTAAACCAATGTGCTTTAGTGGTGTCGTTAAACGAACTTCAAACTTTCATCAAGCACAAGCCACAAAAGCCAGACACGCATAACTATTACTTTATCTTTTGACAGTTGTCTAATAAAGGATATAATTATGAAATTATATATATTATGAAATTAGATTTTATTTTTAAAAAATTAAATTATGTAATGTATTTTTGCTTTTATATGCATGTACATATTAGTTTTTTTTTTATGAATAATACTTTTATGTTTTAAGTGTCTTTATGTAGGCTGGGTGACAATACGTGATTGTATATAGTATGAATATTTTATGTGGTGTATTGTCATGTGACACTCTAATAAACAAACATAAACAAACAAACAACATATAATTAACCAACCATGCATGGGATTGACTAAACGGATTTTCAACGGGCATTTTTTCAAATGTCAGTATGTCACATGTATTATATAGGACTATGTCTGTTACTGGAAACAACACGTGTCATACACACAGCTTGTAAGATTTAGTTCAATGGCGTTTGGAGCAGGTTATTTACTTTTGCTATCTTTGAGTCACAGCCAACATCGCAATACATTGTCGTTGTACATTTTATATGCAATTTGGGCTACATTTGACATTTCGCAATACATACATAACGCAATACATAATGGTTCTACAGTATATGTGTATTTGATGTTTTTTAATATCAATTGCATGGTATTAACGATTTAAATGCTACTCAGTCTTCAGTTACAATTAAGCGGTTTTATCACTTACGTCGTTATTGTAAAGAAGATGTCACAAACTCGCTACAATGACAAATTTGACATATCGACAAAGTGATCCAAGGACAGACGTGGTTGTTGTAACGAGGTCTGACTCTGTGTGTGCGTGAGCGTGCGTACGTACACAGAGAGAGCGAGACAGACAGTTAGACAGACAGACAGGCCACGGGCGGGTTATAATCAGAATGTGTGTCGGTATCGTCAATATCATATATTATGAATACCAAATTGTATTATACGAGCATAATACATTATTATTATTCCTAATATATAACAACTCACAAGGGTAATAACAATCTCTATGGCATGAGGTTGTTGTTTTTGGTGTGGTTTTGTTTGTTTGTTTGTAAGGGGAAGTGTTTTGGGGGATTTTTGTTTTTTTTTTGTTGTTTTTTTGTTTTGTTTTTTGTTTAAGAGGGGGGGGGGGGGTAGAATGCTGAAGTTCAATCTAATTAAAATTAGCTCCACTGGTTAATTACTATTAGACCAGTAGAGCTAATTTTAATCAGATTGAACAACGTTCGATGTAAAGTTGCTACTAAAATGTTTTTGCTTGATGACTGTTGATGCACACGTCTATGCTGGTCAATTCTGGAGTGTCTCCGTAGACCGTTTGCTTACATGTCAATAAAGGTCATTTCCAACGTTAATAAATTTTGAAAGCATGTGATCTGAAAAATAGATATACTCAAAAAATAATGAAAGTATACATGTAATAATGATCTGTTATTTTCATCATTCTTATAAATTTCATGGATAAAATTTTGTAAAAAGAAAATGTGTTTGTGTTTTTGTTTTGTGTGTGTCTGTGTGTTCTGTGTGTGTGTGTTGTGTTGTGTGTGTATGTGTGTGTCTGTGTATGTTGTGTTGTGTGTGTTTTGTGTTGTGTTTGTGCGTGTGTTCTGTCTGGCTGTGTGTGTGTGTGTGTGTGTGTTCTGTCTGTGTGTGTGTGTGTGTGCTGTGTGTGTGCGTGTGTTTTAATCCCACCGCCCTCTTTCCTTTGTTTCATTTCCATTATATCCTTTGATTTGTATTTCATTTGCTCCTGCTGTTATAGTGCTTCCTATCTTTCACCGTATTTGCCCATCGGTCAACAGGCTGGTACGTACTGGGTTCGGATCCCAGTCGAGGCATGGGATTTTTAATCCAGATACCGACTCCAAACCCTGAGTGAGTGCTCCACAAGGCTCAATGGGTAGGTGTAAACCACTTGCACCGACCAGTGATCCATAACTGGTTCAACAAAGGCCATGGTTTGTGCTATCCTGCCTGTGGGAAGCGCAAATAAAAGATCCCTTGCTGCTAATTGGAAAGTGAAGTGGCGACAGAGGGTTTCCTATCAAAATCTGAGTGATCCTTAACCATATGTTTGACGCCATATAACCGTAAATAAAATGTGTTGAGTGCGTCGTTAAATAAAACATTTCTTTTTTTCACCGTATTTGCTGTCCTCCTCACATCCCGGTAATTTTCTCACCACGACATGTTGTTGTATCTTGTGGTTATCTCTATCATGTATTGCCATTCTCATCAAGTATTGCCACGGGCGTAGCCTAACCATTTCTTAGGTTGTTTAGTGGTGACTTCTGGTATTGTTAACCACCTACTATACCCCATTACTTCCGGAAAATAAGGGTGTCGATGTCAAGCCAGTTGTAGTAGCGACAGCTTAAAACATTGTTAACGATATACCTTAAATTGGACATGCTTGTTCTGTACATTATATGGTGGTATATTGTTTGTAGGTTTTGTTGGAAAAACATTGTATACGCTTTACGTTTAACAAATTGTTAATTATTTTTTTTATAAATGACGAGACACTTTATATAAGGGTGTCCATTTTTTGTCCTGTCCGGAACACTGCTTATTGTAAATATTTTTAAAATATCTCAAGATTGTAGATACCAAAAAGCAGATCCTTATATGCAATGCCCCCGACTCTTTGTATTGTTCCGTAGAACCCCTGCGCGTGCTGCAACCTAACCGTGGTGCAGGGGTGTAATATTCTCTTTGAGAATGGCTACTACAGTACAAATTGAAATTTTGAGTGAAAGTCAGTATCTATCTGTGATATTTGTATTTTTCTACAGTTCTTTACACTGTTTTTATTTAAATCTTGAATTTTTATATTGATGTTGATCATCACCTTATTTGTTTGCATTGCCATAGTTTGACACACAATAGCCGATATATTTTTCGTGCTGGAGTGTCGTTAAAAATTCATTCATTCATTGTTACGTAGAAAGATCTGCATGCGTAACTGATTGCTAAGGCCCCGATTACACTGAACCAATGTATTTCGTATTATGGATCGGTTTCCAGTGAGCACACACACGTCCATTTGTCATTAATTCGTATGCGTGTACGTGTACGTAATTAGTAATGCATAGATTTGCATAGAAACTATTCTGCCTTTGACCTAGATGGAAAGCTTAAAGCAACCAAGACTCTTCTTAGTCTTGGCAGTGTTTTTGTAAAAATAAAAGTGTATTTGTATTTGTATTTTATTTTTTGTAAAAAAAAAAAAATGGCAATACATGATAGAGGTAACCACAAGAAACAAGCACATGTCGTCGTGAGAAAAGGACTGGGATGTGAGGACAGCAATGTCATTTTTATCCGTGAACATAGTGATCTACACTATTTGCTGAGAAGTGCATATAAAGGCGATAGTCGCTCTTCCCCTACATAAAAAAGTAAACTGTCTTCAGACGGCCCAGATAGCCGCATAATAGATAATGTATAACGAGGTAATTACAAAACAAAACCAAATACAAGTATATAAGCAGATGTAATTTATTGTATGTAGCACATTAACTAATCCAAAAGTTGACGACATTGATGTCAGGATCTCCATGTAAGTGACGCGTTCTGTAACAGGTTTTACAATTTACAAACCTATATACGGCATGCACGAACAAAACAAATGACTCTACAAACTTTTGTTAGAAGCAGTTAAAATATGAAGTACAAAACTGAAATTCTATTTCATGATACATGCAACATGCTACTTCCAGGGGACTGATTATTAAAACTTTAATAAGTTTAACCAGTGGTTAACAGAAATGTTCAAAACAAAAGATTGAATCAATACAAGTAACAATTTAAAACAGCATATGAAGACTTGATTTAAAACAAGCAAAGGTATCCATTCGTAATGAAATTTAAGGTTCATTTTGCATTTGTGCCAAAATAATTAAAATGAAAATATTAGACTGGCTCTGGTTAAATTCAACAATGCCATAAAGAACTGGGCAAAGATGTTTTATTTATGTTTTATCATAGTCTTGTGATAAAGTCAAAGTGTAGCTCCAGCTCCGAATGTATCATAGCTCTGTGATAAAGTCAAAAGTGTAGCTCCAGCTCCGAATGTATCATGGCTCTGTGATAAAGTCAAAGTGTAGTTCCAGCTTCGAATGTATCATAGCTCTGTGATAAAGTTAAAGTGTAGTTCCAGTTCCGAATGTATCATAGCTCTGTGATAAAGTCAAAAGTGTAGCTCGAATGATCATAGCTCCGAATGTATCATGGCTCTGTGTCCAGCTTCGAATGTATCATGGCTCTGTGATAAAGTCAAAAGTGTAGCTCCAGCTTCGAATGTATCATGGCTCTGTGATAAAGTCAAAAGTGTAGCTCCAGCTTCCGAATGTATCATGGCTCTGTGATAAAGTCAAAAGTGTAGCTCCAGCTTCGAATGTAACATGGCTCTGTGATAAAGTCAAAAGTGTGTCGATATCAAGTCTGTGATAAAGTGTAGCTCCAGCTTCGAATGTATCATGGCTCTGTGATAAAGTCAAAAGTGTAGCTCCAGCTCCGAATGTATCATGGCTCTGTGATAAAGTCAAAAGTGTAGCTCCAGCTCCGAATGTATCATGGCTCTGTGATAAAGTCAAAAGTGTAGTTCCAGCTCCGAATGTATCATAGCTCTGTGATAAAGTTAAAGTGTAGTTCCAGTTCCGAATGTATCATAGCTCTGTGATAAAGTTAAAGTGTAGTTCCAGCTCCGAATGTATCATAGCTCCAGCTTCGAATGTATCATAGCTCTGTGATAAAGTTAAAGTGTAGTTCCAGTTCCGAATGTATCATAGCTCTGTGATAAAGTTAAAGTGTAGTTCCAGTTCCGAATGTATCATGGCTCTGTGATAAAGTAACAGTGCAGCTCGAACTCCGAATGGCTCCGAATGGCTCCTAGTGATAGTTGCGGAAGCAGTACACGGCCTGACACTCGCAGTTGGTGGGTATCAGGATCGTGTCGAACACAGTTCTCGTGCCGACAGGTCTGTTCTCGCAGTAGGCCCACAGACTCACATTGCTGTACGTCGTGATGCAGCGATTATGAAAATCGCTGTAGTGGGAACTCTTGCAATTGCCGCAATATGAATTTCTGTTCAGAAAAACAAGAAGATATCAATTCACAAGATTTGTCAAGAATTCCTTTATGTCCGTGTTTACACACACACACACACACATACACACATAGACACACACACAGACACACAGAGACACACACACAGAGAGACACACACACACAGACACACATAGACACACACACACAGAGACACACATACATACACACAGAGACACAGACACACAGAGAGACAGACACACGCACAGACACACACACACACAGACAGACACACATACACACACAGACACACACACAAACACACACATATACACACACATACACACACACACAGACAGACACACACATAGGCACACACAGACACATATACACACTGACACACACAGGCAGACACACACATACACACCCACACACACGCACAGACACACACACATACACACACAGACACACACACAGACACATATACACACTGGCACACACAGACACACACACACACACACACAGACAGGCACACACACACACCCACACACACACACACAATAAACAAACAATAACAACAGAATGAAAAGGATTGACAGAAATAATGTTCCATAGTGATTAATGGACCTTCCTGGAAATTGTCAAAATCGAAAATGACACAAAAAGGTAGGGGAATCTGAAATATTAATGTCAATATCAACTATTAGACAGAGCATACGTTTCGACCACAGACAACCTAGTAAAGAACGTTCAGGTCTGTTTATCACAACACCGAAACACATTGCATAGTTTGCACATGCATCACGCAGTTGCCCCGTACACGTACATATACACATACGCATACGCATGCGCATGCACATGCACATGCACATGCACATATACATATTATACATATATATATATATATATATATATATATATATATATACAAAAGGATTGAGCAAAAGTTATCCAACTTACGAGGCCCTCTAAATTATACAATAATGGCGACTGAAATTGTCAATAATCAGTCAGTTAATCAATCAATGAAAATAAACGTTTGGGAGAAACGATTGAATAAACTGAAAGGACAGGAAAGAAACGAAATAGAAGTAATCGATGGTTTAACAATATTCATTATTAACATTTTATCTTCTCAGACGGTCTAACTGGGTAAGTGATAACAATATAATTGTAAAAGTAATAACAAATAAATAAATGATTCCGCACCACAGGGTTTTTTTTCTCAGTCAAATCGTTGTGTATGTCTAATGTATTTCTGAACATACTCAAATATCTTTCTTATCTTCGGTTAGCAAAACGATTGTATGTATTCTTGTCACTCAATAAAAACTGGGAATGGAACAAAACGCTGTTTCTTGACTTCAAAATACCATATATTTCTGCAGAGATATTGTCAGCAGTTTAAGAATAACAGTTATATCCCATACTTAGGCATCAACTTGTGATATCACGTAAGTAAAATTTCTTTCTTACACCCAAGTCGGTGATAACATCATTCGTTATTTTTGATAACACATACTTGTTTACACACGTACACGTGTTAACAATTTCAAGATATACGACTGGCTGCTCCTAGATGCTGGTCAGGTCACCAATGCCATACATCCAATGGAAACAGCACGATCGAAACCGATTACACAGTGACGTATAGTTAACCTGACAATCAGTTGTTTGTGACGCGTAAGTGCAAGGGCTGTAAATAGTCGAAAAAGATGTAAAACGTTGCTTAAAATCTGGTTTTGGAGGATATTTAAAAATATAATAATACATTCGTGTCCGTTAGATACCGTTTATCTTACAACTCATTGTTAAAAACGTATAAAACTCGCTTTCGCTCGTTAGATAAATTTTAAGGCAACTCGTAAGATAAATGGAAGGAAGGAAATGTTTTATTACAACGACGCACTCAACACATTTTATTTACGGTTATATGGCGTCGGACATATGGTTAAGGACCACACAGATATTGAGTGAGGAAACCCGCTGTCGCCACTTCATGGGCTACTCTTTTCATTTAGTAGCAAGGGATCTTTTGTATGCACCATCCCATAGACAGGATAGCACATACCACGGCCTTTGATGTACCAGTTGTGGTGCACTGGCTAGAGCAAGAAATAGCCCAGTGGACCCACTGACGGGGATCGATCCCAAACCGACCGGGCATCAAGCGAGCGCTTTACTACTGGACTGGACTACGTCCCGCCCCGTAAGATAAATGGTATCTAACGGCCACTCATGTATTATTCTCCATATATCAGTCTAGTACACCTACGAAATCATTTGGAAACAAGTTCTGAAACATCCCTGGGTTAAGATCATTTAGTGAAATAACTATGCACAACCAGTTGCATGATCACAAAATACGACCACTCTTTTGATATATTTAAAAATAAAAAGTGTCATTGAAATTGTAATGAATTTTTATCATTGAGTTCATTTGATGCTTGTTTGGTTTTGGGGTTTTTATTTTTATTTTTATTTTTATTTTTATTTTTTTATTTTTTTTGGGGGGTGGGTGGTTTTTTCCTTTTGTTGTTGGGGGTTGTTTGTTATTGTTGTTTTTTTTGTTGATATTTTTTTTATTTTTTTTACTATTATTATTATTATTTATTTATTTATTTATTTTGTTTTGTTTTTAGGAGATTTGCTTCGTTGTTTTCGACAAATCAATGTGTTCTCGTGGTGCCGTCAAACAAAAGAAACAAAAATTAAATTTCGGGATTGGTGTGGTGTTTCTTCTTACCTTTGTTTGGCACCCAACAGCCGATGTGATGTGTATTTTTGTGCTGGGGTGTCGTTACACATTCATTCATTCATTCATTTTTAACGATGACACCGGCCTCGGTGTCGTAGTGGTTAGGCCATCGGTCTACAGGCTGGTAGGTACTGGGTTCGGATCCCAGTCGAGGCATGGGATTTTTAATCCAGATACCGACTCTAAACCCCGAGTAAGTGCTCCGCAAGGCTCAATAGGTAGGTGTAAGCCACTTGCACCGACCAGTGATCCATAACTGGTTCAACAAAGGTCATGGTTTGTGCTATCCTGCCTGTGGGAAGCACAAATAAAAGATTCCTTGCTGCCTGTCGTAAAAGAGTAGCCTATGTGGCGACAGCGGGTTTCCTCTAAAAAAAAGCCAGTGTCAGAATGACCATATGTTTGACGTCCAATAGCCGATGATAAGAAAAAAAAATCAATGTGCTCTAGTGGCGTCATTGAATAAAACAAACTACCTTTTTTGACGATGACAAGCTAACACTATGCAACACAATACGCTGACTACGTATGGAATTAATACACATTACGATATCTTACTGGCACTTTACGTAGGAGATGGGCGCCTGTATCAACATCGGCATCCCGTTCACGTCATTCTGCGTCTGGATAGCCCAACATCGTCCGGGGTTCATGGGGTTGACGCTAAAATAGCTTTGTAGGGTCATGATCGTTCTGTTGCATGTATTTTTAGCAAGTCCTAGCCTGAAATAAATACATTTGTTATAGTCACAATGTCCTAGTAAAATAGTGCTCTCGTTGTAGTATTAGTAGTAGTAGTAATTGTAGCAAACGTGTAGTAATAGTAGTAGTAGTAGAAGAAGAAGTGTAGTAGTAGTAGTAGTAGTAGCAATAGTAGTAGTACTAGCACTAGTAGCAATAGTAGTAGCAATAGTAGTAGTAGTAGTAGAAGTGTAGTAGTAGTAGCAATAGTAGTAGTAATAGTAATTGTATTAGAAGTGGAATAGTGGTAGTAATAGTAGTAGTAGTGGGATAGAAGTAACAATAATAACCAAAACAAATAATAGCAGTAATATTAATGATGGTGATGATGGTGATGGTGATGGTGATGATGATGATGATGATGATGATAATAATCAGCACCATTGTCATAACTATCGTTATATTATGAGAATCTTTGATATCAACATCAGCATCCAATATGTTGAACTCTTAATTTTCTCTCAACATTAAGAATACAGGACAGAGCCCTCCTATGACAGACACATATGAAAAATAGTTCTACCTTTCGTGAACTACTATTGATAGCGCATAACAAAGGTTTAGTATGAGGTCGTGGTAATATTTGATATCATTGATAATATTTAATGTTATATAGATTCGAGCTGGTGATATGAGGTTACAAGAGATTGCTTTCAGACTGATATTTTCGTGTCATTAAAGTGTTCATTATAAAAGCTATTTTGTTAATTTCCACCACCTCGGTTCTATCCTTTTTCTGATTGTCTTGACTACAAAATATTTTGTTGGGAGTCTTACAACGGTACTTACATTGGATCTACTATTGGCACCGTTGGTGAATTCATCATTGGTAGTGTCAATAGCAAACAGGCAGCCACCGCAGCTTGGGCTACTAGGTCTGTGGTGATAGCAGCTCTGAAAAATAATAGTTGTATACATGTATATATGAGGGGTGTTTTCGCTAGCATAAATTCCCGTGGATATTTGGACCGAATAATGATCTAACGGAATTATTGACTGACACAGACAGATGGACAAAGATACATACAGTCACAAAGACATATTATAACGGACATGCAGACACCACTTTGTAAACTCAGATATCTTGCTCCACGTTATTGCGGGGAATCGAGTGGAATTTCATCACCGAACATCGGTTATAATCGGCTGGCATCAACCGATGACCTTTAATTATATGAACATAAGAAGAACCATTTAACATGTGTATTGTTTACAGGGATCTCGACCACACAAATCGCCTGGGTTTTGTTTCCTTTAATAACTATTTAAATATATATATATATATATATATATATATATATAATATATATATATTTATATATAATATATTAATATATATATATATATATATATATATATATATATACATATGAATACATACATACATGAACAAAAAACGGCATGGGACAATTTGTGAGGCCAGAAAGGATTTAATTATCCCCAGCGCCAGAGCGTTAATATCTATGTATGTAATAGCCAACCTCGACATATATACAATATATAGATATTCATATAGCAATGCATACATACACGCATACACACACACACACACACACACACACACACACACACACACACACACACACATATACATATATCAACAAAAACACACTAACCCTAACATATTTAAATCAAGCACGCCATATCAAATGGAAGAGCGATTACAGTTAAGATTTCCCACACAATCGATTGGTGGAGTGTTGTAATAGATCATCACATCGGCAGAGACAAACCAATCAAGTTTCGATTATAATCGATCATTGCAACATTACTACTTATGTTACCAACTAACAGAGACTTTTTTAATTATTGTAATTACATATCAAATAAATTTTTCCGCACAAAATATTAGTGGTTGTATATTAAACGTGTTTCTGGTCGTTCTAATATTTGTACTAGGTTAAATTTCATTTTATTTCCTAAAATATGTTTTGAAATTATTTGAAAACAAAATCCAGTTTGGGCTTCTTACAAATATTAAGACAACCTATAAATACATTGAATATACAGACAATGATATTCTAAACAAGAAACTATATTTAATATGTAAGTTTAATCGTAAAAATATGTTATTAGTCGGAAACACCTTACAACGTAGCAAACTCAGGAATGTCCATTTAACGTGTGTACTCACATCGGATATCCATTGCTGTTGTCGTTCCATCTGTAAATGTTGTCATAAAAGGTCTGGTTGGGACAAACACGATATCCATAATGCGGATTACTATTGTAGCCATGTCCCCCACTGCCGCTGTGCCTTGGATAACCACCACGTGGGTACTGGTTGTTATAACCACCGCCTCCACCATATGTGGGATAACCACCGCCGCCACGGTTATTGTTGTACCCACTGCCTTCTCCATAACCACCGCCACCACCACCATTATTCTTGTATCCCCTGTTTCCTCCATAACCGCTTCCACCACCATTGTTGTTGTACCCACTTCCTCCACCATGTGTAGGGTAACCACCGCCGCCACCATTGTTGTTGTACCCACTTCTTCCACCATGTGTAGGGTAACCGCCGCCGCCACCATTGTTATTGTACCCACTGCCTCTTCCGTAGCCACCGCCACCACCATTATTCATGTACCCTCTGCCCCTACCGTCATTGCTATAACCACCGCCTCCAGCATTATTGCTGTACCCTCTGCCTCCGCCAGGTTTGGTGTAACCACCGCCTCCACCATTATTGTTGTAGCCACTACCTCCGCCATGTTTGGGGTAGCCACTGCCTCCACCATTATTGTTGTAACCACCGCCTCCACCATTATTGTAACCACTGCCTCCACCATTGTTGTAACTACTGCCTCCACCATGTTTGGGGTAGCCACTGCCTCCACCATTATTGTTGTAACCACTGCCTCCACCATTGTTGTAACCACTGCCTACACCATGTTTGGGGTAGCCACTGCCTCCACCATTATTGTTGTAACCACTGCCTCCACCATGTTTGGGATAGCCACTGCCTCCACCATTATTGTTGTAACCACTGCCACCACCATTGTTGTAACCACTGCCTCCACCATTGTTGTAACCACTGCCTCCACCATGTTTGGGGTAGCCACTGCCTCCACCATTATTGTTGTAACCACTGCCTCCACCATGTTTGGGATAGCCACTGCCTCCACCATTATTGTTGTAACCACTGCCTCCACCATTGTTGTAACCACTGCCTACACCATGTTTGGGGTAGCCACTGCCTCCACCATTATTGTTGTAACCACTGCCTCCACCATGTTTGGGATAGCCACTGCCTCCACCATTATTGTTGTAACCACTGCCTCCACCATTATTGTTGTAACCACTGCCTCCACCATGTGTGGGGTAACCACTGCTTCCACCATTATTGTTGTAACCACCGCCTCCACCATTATTGCTGTAACCACCGCCTCCACCATTGTTGTAACCACTGCCTCCACCATGTTTGGGGTAGCCACTGCCTCCACCATTATTGCTGTAACCACCGCCCCCACCATTGTTGTAACCACTGCCTACACCATGTTTGGGGTAGCCACTGCCTCCACCATTATTCTTGTAAACATTTCCTCCTTTTCTGGTGTAACTACTACCTTCGTCGTTATTTTTGTACCCTTTACCATTATTGTTGTAACCGCTGCCTCCAGTTTTGCTGTAACCATAACCTCCGCCATGGTTATTACTGCTGTAACCGCTGCCTCCGCTGTTTTTAGGATACGGACTCCTTGTATACGTGTAGCCGCCTTTTCCACGGCTGTAGTCTATTGGCATGTTGGAATCGCGTCGTCCGTGTCCGTAGATGCCACCGTTGCTATTGCTGTACATGTTGTAACCACTAGGACGTCCATTGGTATTAGACTGTCCGCGTGGATTATATCCATATTTTATAGGAAGGCCGTTGCTGTAACCAAATATGAATCCAGATATTTCGGCTTTCTTAGGTTTTGCTGTCGTCGATTTTTTCGTCGTCGATTTTTTCGTCGTCGATGTTTTCGTCGTCGTTTTCTTGGAAGTAATCGTCGCTACTAAGTGTGCTAGAAGCACTAGGCAGCAGAATGCCAGTGTTATCTGAAAAAATAGTTTTGTTTTGTTTAACGACACCACTAGGACACATTAGTTTAAACAATATTGTATTCCATTTGCTGGTGGGATTGGTCGACAGGCTACAAGCCTATATTAGGACCTTTCCCTACAATGTTTTACAAACAAACTAACAAGATGGCAGACAAAGTACAATTAATAACAAACAATAATAATAATAAACATAATAGTAGATGAATAACATAAAAGTAAGCTACAGAAAGGAAAGGTACGTACATAGAAATAATACAGGTAGAGAAATGTAACCCTGCTATTAAGTTTCAAAACGTTTAGTGCTTACAATAAAGTCATGAACGGATATAAAAATGGCTATATTAGTTAAGTGTAGATCGCCAAATAATGAAATGTCAAAGTTAACATGTAGATATTTTTGTAGATGGGTATTTCGATGCACCCTGAACAGAGGGCAATGACACAAGAAATGTTCGGCATCTTCCACATGATGCCCACAAACACATTTTGGATTATCCAAGATATGACACTTAAATTTATGACCATTTAGGTTACTGTTACCCATTCTAAGTCGACAGTGAATTATCTGCTGACGTCTTTCACCATAATAAAATTAGTATTGAATAGGTTCAGTTACATTAGTTGTATGTTTGAACCTAAAGTAGTGTCGGAAATAGAATAAAAATGATTTTCGTCAATTATTTCTTTCATATTAAACTGACAAGTAAATATTTTGTAAATACCTATTTAATGATACTCCACCTAATTTAGCATTTACTTGTTTGGGCTCTCATTGATGTACAAGGTGGTGATTACTCTTGAAATTAAAATTTGTGACCTTTATTGGAACAGACTATAACACATTTTGATAGCTATGTGTCAATTTTATTTACCCTTAAACAAACTTTTAATTTGAAACTGCAAGATAACTGATTATTTTGAATTACAGCAAAAAAAAAAAAATTGACCAGCATATTTAGTGAATATAAATTCAAAAGAAATGCAGTAGAAATTTACACAATCTTGCAACCACTTAAAGGTGCTATATCAGAAGTTATATGTGAGCATCTGTTTGTGATAAAGATTCTCGCATAAAAATGTATTTTCTAAAATCATTTCCTATAATAATTTTTGGGCATATAGTTAAAGGTGTAGTCTTTAAATGTTAAAGCAAAATTTAATAAAAACATGATTTGCAATAGCTGTCATTATGCAACTTTGAGATAGCACCTTTAATACCGGAAAATAGATCACAAACTCAAAATGGTTCTTGACAGTTTTGCTCAAAAGTTACTTATAAATGTCTACAAATATTTTTTTTGGAGAGGAATATGGGTAAACCATCATCAGAAAGGGTCCCTCACATATTGTAACAGCAGTGAAATTGACATTATGTTGACCAAACATTGTTATAGTCTGTTCCAATAAAGTGCACAAATCACCAGTTTACTGACATATTTCTTTTAAACACCACCTTGTACATCAATGAGAGCCCTAACAAGTAAACGCTAAATTAGGTAGACTATAATTAAATAGATATTTAGAAAATATTTACTTGTCTGTTTAATATGTAAGAAATAATTGACAAAATAATTTTTATTCTATTTCCGACAGCACTATAGTTAGTGATTTACAGTTTTTGATGTTAGAAGACGTATTATTCCATAATTAACGAATTTGCAAAGAGCGTTGTACGACAAAAGAAAGTATTCAAGTGATCTGCATTACGTAAAGAGTATGGATTTTTTCACCGATAGGTCGTGATAAATGAGGAGCTAAATAAGTAGGTAAAAAGTTATTTGACAGTTTAAACATCATGCATAATTTGTGTTGTTCACGCCTTTTTGAGAGTGGTGCCAAATCGGTTTCTTTATAAATTTATAAATAAGAACGTGTGAAGTTCCCCTAACAGCACCACAAATTGTTCTTAGATCATCTAACTGAATATTTTCAAGGTTTTGTGCTAACTGAAACGAACAGTTATCCCAAATAATATCAGCATAATCAACTACTGGGAGAATAAATGGCATATATTATTTCTAACGACTTTCTAGAAAGACGATATTTAAAAGACCTGAGGCAGTTTATCATTTTACTTGTTTTATCGATAATGCCAGTCTCCTGGTCGTTGAAATGTGAGGCCCAGATGCTTATGAGATTCAACTTCCGATATCTGTACGTTATCTAAAAATAGGGGTGGATTATTTGTAGCTGACCATTTTCGACTAAATATGATAGTTTTAGTTTTTCTGGACTAAATTTAACCAAACACGTTTTGGCGCAAGTATTATTTAGCTCAAGATCTGTATTAAAAATATTTGCACAGGCCTCTGGGTTTTCGACTGAGATATAAAGAGAGGTATCGTCAGCAAAAAGTCGTATGTTGGATGTAATTCCATTTACAATATCATTGATATAAATCAAGAACGAGATTGGACCAAGCACAGAATCCTGAGGGATACCAGAAGGAATTTCTTTTGCACTCGAAGAATGACTATGTATTAGGCCTGCTGCATGCTGTTTACGACCAAACAAATAGCTTTCAAACCATTTTAGACGTTTACCATTTATACCAACAGATCCCAATTTGTGAATTAGACCCTTGTGCCAGACCCTATCAAATGCTTACTTATATCACAGAATACTGCTCTGACCTCTTTCCCTCCATCCATTTCCTGGCAAATGAAGTGGTACAAATCAATAAGTTGTTAACTGTTGAACCACCAGGAATGAACCAGATTGGAACTGTTTTATGATTTTATTATGTTTAAAGAAGTTAAAAATACTTTTGGAGATACATTTTTCAAAACGTTTTGAAATATTACTCGTAAGAAAAATATAGTTAGACAGATCATATATACTTTCTTTTTTTGTGAATGGGGCTCACATTTGCAAATTTCCAAGAGGACGGAAACAGAGACTGTTCCAAAGATAAATTGAAGAGACAAGTAAGAGGATAAGATATTTCAGTAGCGAGTAATTCAAGTAATCTGTTGCTAATTAAATTCGGGCCTGAAGATTTGGATACGTCTAGTGATTTCAGTATATCTTTATACCTTGTTTTGATTTAAATGTATCTCGTCTAAGGAGTTTTGTGTAAACCTGTCGATAGTTGGCAGAGTTTGTGGTACATTGTGAAATCTCTTCAGGTTTGTGAATAATCTTATTGTCCACAATCAACGGTGTAATTGATGAACTAGGACACATTGATTTATTAATCATCGGATATTGGATGTCAGACATTTGGTAATTCTGACGTATAGTCTTAGGGAGGAAACCCGCAACATTTCTCTGTTATTAGCAATGGATATTTGATATGCACCATCCTACAGACAGGATAGCACATACCATGACTTAAAATATATCAGTCGTGGTGCACTGGCTGGAACAAGAAGTAGTCCAGTGGGCCCACTGACGGGGATCGACTCTAGCCCGACAGCGTTTCAGGTGAGCGCTCTACCACTAGGCTAAACGTCTAAACAGAGACGTACATATGGACAGAATTTATATATGTGACATATAATCCACGCCATTCTGTTTTTCTAAGGAGAACTGCCATGCGACTCTGTATTTTAAGCTACTTCGCCTTAAATATATCGAGAATATACTTAAGTTCTTTCCTTGAAATTACATTCTATGCTCTGCATTCAAATACCCCTGATTACGGAAGGTGTATAAAGATTCTTTGCGCCTGTACTTGGCGCGAGCTACAAAGTGGCAGTCCTCTTACATACGGAGGTTGAAAAATATATCGTGGTCAAGATCAGCTCTCCTCTGTAAGCAAAGTGTCTGATAGAGAGTGATGGCTGCATGATTCCCTCACTACTCTTTTCATATAGAATTATTTTGAAATCGGCCTTGTGCAGAGCGGTACATTTGGTACATGGAATACAATAATAGCATAATTAGTGTTAATATTATAACCTACAGCACAATACATTTTGTTTACATTAGAATGAGCAAGATGTACAATTGTATGCGTCTAAGTATGCATACATGCAGTACATGCTTGAGGTTACTATCCTAATCAACATTGAGTACTCATGTTAATAACTAAATAAACGTATAAATATGTATATATTTATATGTACACAACTATTTGTATGTTTAAATATTAGTAGTACCATGTGTGACACAAACATATATAGCGGTATATACAAACATATTGCCGCCTGAAGTACAGAATAAATATCTTATCTTGTCTTGTCTTGTCTTGTCTTGTCTTGTCTTGTCTTGTCTTGTCTTGTCTTGTCTTGTCTTAGCTTATTCATATCACCATTCATGTTAAAGGGACATTCCTGAGTTTGCTGCACTTTTTAAGATGTTATCGACTAACAAAGACTTTTTAACGATTGTAATCACATATGAAATATATTTTTCTGTATAAAATATTAAAGGTTGTATATTAAACGTGTTTACCGGCCTCGGTGGCGTCGTGGTAGGCCATCGGTCTACAGGCTGGTAAGTACTGGGATCGGATCCCAGTCGAGGCATGGGATTTTTAATCCAAATACCGACTCCGCAAGGCTCAATGGGTAGGTGTAAACCACTTGCACCGACCAGTGATCCATAACTTGTTCAACAAATTTTGTGCTACCCTGCCTGTGGGAAGCGCAACTAAAATATCCCTTGCTGCTAATCGGAAAGAGTAGCCCATGTAGTGGCGACAGCGGGTTTCCTCTCAAAATCTGTCTGGTCCTTAACCATATGTCTGACGCCATATAACCGTAAATAAAATGTGTTGAGTGCGTCGTTAAATAAAACATTTCTTTCTTACTTATTAAACGTGTTTCTGATCGTTCTAATATTTATACTAGGTTAAATGTTATTTTATTTTCTAAAAAAGATTTTTTTCGACAAAATTCAGTTTGGGCTTCTTACAAATATTAAGACGACCAGAAACACATAGAATATATAGATACTGATATTCTAAACAAGAAAATATATTTAATATGTAATTTTAATCGTAGAACTACTTTTTTAGTCGGAAACATCTTACAATGCAGCAAACTCGGAATGTCCCTTTGGGACGGGACGTATCCCAGTGCTAAAGCGCTCGCTTGATGCCCGGTCGGTCTAGGACCCATTGGCTGTTTCTCGTCCCAGCCAAAAAAAAACCCGTAGCGAGTTTCCTCACTAAAGCTAGATTTATACTCGATTGAATAGTTGACTCGCCCAGTCCTGCTTCTGATCAAACCTAATCCTCATTTTTCAGTGAAGCCAGTATGGTTTTAACACAGTTCATATTAAAGGGACATTCCTGAGTTTGCTGCAATTTGTAAAGATGTTATCGACTAACAAAGACTTTTTAACGATTGATGCTCGGTCGGTCTAGGACCCATTGGCTGTTTCTCGTCCCAGCCAAAAACAAACGTAGCGAGTTTCCTCACTAAAGCTAGATTTATACTCGACTGAATACAAAACAAAATTATTGACATCTGTACTTCGTTTTTTTATTGATGGGGGTTGGGAGATTCGCGAAAATAAATGTTCGCGAATTGACCCATTTTAAGTAAATCGCGAAAATTTGATCCCGCGAAAATAAAGTATTCTACAGTAGTTGACTCGCCCAGTCCTGTTTCTGATCAAACCTAATCCTCATTAATTTTTTCAGTGAAGCCAGTATGGTTTTAACACAGTTCATATTAAAGGGACATTCCTGAGTTTGCTGCAATTTGTAAAGATGTTATCGACTAACAAAGACTTTTTAACGATTGTAATTACATATTAAATATATTTTTCTGAATAAAAGATTAGTGGCTGTATATTAAACGTGTTTTTGATCGATCTAATATTTACACTAGGTTAAATTTCATTTTATTTCCTAAAATATACTGATATTCTAAACCAGAAAATATTTTTAATATGTAAGTTTAATCGTTGAAGTATTTTATTAGTCGGAAACATCTTACAATGCAGCAAACTCAGGAATGTCCCTTTAAATTTCGGTGCGCGTTCGTTCAACGCTTTTTAGTTTACCTAATAAAAAATTTCAGTTTCTCATGAGGTCGATAATCAAAGTATCAATTGACCTTTAAGACTATAAGTCACAATTACCAAATGTTTGACACCCAATAGCCGATGATTAGTAAATCAATGTGTTCTAGTGGTGTCGTTAAACAAAACGAACTGTACCCATTTATGTTACGGCTTCTAGTAAACAAATATCTTTAAAATTTAACGGGACATTCCTGAGTTTTAAAAATAGTTTCTGGTTTAGAATATCAGTGTCTATATATTCAATGTGTTTCTGGTCGTCTTAATATTTGTAAGAAGCCCAAACTGGATTTTGTCTTCAAATAATTTATTTTAGGAAATAAAATGAAATTTAACCTAGTGTAAATATTAGATCGATCAAAACACGTTTAATATACACCCACTAATATTTTATGCAGGAAAATATATTTGATATGTAATTACAATCGTTAAAAAGTCTCGGTTAGTGGATAACATGCAGAAAACTTGCAGAAAACTCAGGAATGTCCCTTTAAGACTATAAGTCACAATTACCAAATGTTTGACACCCAATAGCCGATGATTAGTAAATCAATGTGCTATAGTGGTGTCGTTAAACAAAACAAACTGTACCCATTTATGTTACTGCTTCTAGTAAACAAACATCTTTAAAATTTATAGATCGTGGAAAACTGGTGAGTAGATTTAACTCGCATTATAATTCTAACTAACAAAAGAACAAAAGTTTTAAAAGTTGTTACCTACCTTCATACCTGTTTCTAACCAAAGTTCTCCTTAGTATTATGTAATCTTGTTATTCTCGATTTTTATAGGTATTTTGTAATGCCCCCGTCGCTATCAAAGTAATCTTATGGATCTTTATTGGAAATCCATCATATTCATTGTGCATTTTGACATCAGCGGATTATGTCAAAGTTTATCCACACTCATCCTGAAGATGACGTGCTGAGTTCAAACTTGTGGGGTGTTTTTCTTTTTCTTTTTTAACTTTTAACATTTTTTTTGGCATTATGAGGTCTTTCACAATTCTGCTCATTTCTATAAGCGAGGAAAGAGTACTGTTTTTTTTTCTTAACCCCTTCACCTGTTTACAAGTAGTGGGCCGGGTGTAGACCAGTGGTACAGCGCTCGACTGATGTGCGGTCGGTCTATGATCGATCCCCGTCGGTGGGCCCCATTAGGCTATATCTCGTCAGAGCCAGTGCACCACGGCTGGTATAACAAAGGCCATGGTGGTGGTATCCTGTGTGTGGGATGGTGGTGGTATCCTGTGTGTGGGATGGTGAATATAAAAGATGCCTTGCTCCTAATGGGAAAATGTAAGACTATATGTCAAAATTAGCAAATGTTTGACATCCAATAGTTAATCAAAAAAGAATCAATGTGCTCTAGCGGTCTCGTTAAACAAAGCAAATTTTAACTGTTTACAAGTGTACATAAAACATGTCGATTTGCAAGGGATCTAATTTCCAGTTTTTTAAAATGGTTTTGAAAGCATATCATTGTATTTACAAGCCCACACCACTCCACAGAGCTTAATGTGTGTAAGCTCTTGAAACTGTTGATAATTGTGAGTAGCCCCTAATATATAGAGTTAATTTTGATATAACAACAACAAAACTTTGTATTACATTGACAGAATTTCCTTAGCCTCTAGAATAGGAATTTCCTAATGTCGATTTGCGGGCGAATCGGTGCCACAGGTTCAAGTCCCAGCAATGGCATGGGACAATTTGTGAGACCAAAAAGGATTTTTTTTATCCCCTGCTCTAGTGCGTTAATATCTATGTATGTAACAGTCAACCTCGACATACATACAATATATAGATATTCATACATCAATACATACATACATACATACATATACATATACATATACATATATATATATATATATATATATATATATATATATATATATATATATTGCTTGACTTGAGATTTTGATTCGATGACAAACGCAATCGCTCAATCGTCTTTCGAACAGTTCTGTTTAATACTGACTCTTCCTTATTGCGTCTTTATTCTTTATGTCTTTTCCTTATCCTTATTATGGAATCTAACAACTTATCATTTTGCTGTTTATGACCATTATCTCGATCACGCTGTGCATGACACATGTCACTGACTGTACAGGATTCATAAAAGAATTAAATAGGGTTGAAGTAACATTACAGCATATTATTTAAAAAATACAAACTAGTATAAATAGATTGGCCAAACAGCTTTAATACCTCATCAGTCGAAAGGATATATACTGAACAAAAAAAGAAACTTCCGATTTGTACATATAGTATTTGTTGTGTTAAAGAATTCATTGTGTAATGAAATTATATAGGTAGTATTAGCCTTGAGCTGTATTATCAGGATTCATGAATTTTATCGATTATTTTTGCACTGTTAATCGTCGACAACGTGAAATTCAATTTGCACGTGCATGCATGGTTCGACATGTCCCGTGTAGTATTCGGTCAGTTTGTTTTACTTGTCTGACTGACATTGTTGTCAAGTGAACGAAAACGCTTCAAACTTTTTAAAATAAAAATAACGTTTTTTACATTGTAGCATTTTTAGTATGCCAAGAATACCCAATAATTTACGCGAACGGGCGATTGGCATGCTTGGTGCTGGCATGTAGACAGAAGACGTTGCAAGGCATGTTGGGAGTTCTAGTCGAGCAATACGAAATCTTCGCGTAAGATTTCGAACGACAGGAAGCACCAACGACTTGCCACGTCGTGGACGTCCGCGTGTTACAACGCGTGGTCAAGACCGCTATATCATGAACACGCATTTGCGCAATCGATTCCAAACTGCCACTGCTACTGCTGCTAACACACCTGGGCTTCATAATAACCGAATCAGTGGACAAACTGTTCGTAATCGTCTGCGGGAGAACGGTTTACATGCACGACATTCTTACGTCGGATGCGTTTTAACGCAACGTCATCGTCTAAATCGTCTTAATTGGGCACGTGTACACACTCGTTGGATACGGCGACGCTGGAATACCGTTCTTTTTTCGGATGAATCCAGATTTTCTTTACAACGTGGTGATGGCAGGGTGCGCGTCTACCGTAGGAGAAATGAACGCTATGCTGACTGTTGTGTTCTTGAACGAGATCGTTTCGGGGGTGGGGGTTCTGTCATGGTCTGGGCAGCCATTGCCCATGGTTATCGTTCACCACTAGTCGTCATTGATGGCAATTTAAATGCTCAACGTTACCGCGATGACATTCTCGCTCATCACGTCTTTCCTCTGTTCCATAACAACGCCAACATCTCGATTTTTCAGCATGATAATGTCACCTCTCATACAGCTAGAGACACTGTACATTTTCTTAGGACAAATAACATTGATTTCATTGATGACTGGCCCGCTAGAAGTCCTGATCTCAACCCCATCGAGCATGTCTGGGATAGTCTGGACATACGATTGAGGCGTCGTCCCAACCCACCCGCTAACGTCAACGAACTTCGTCAAGCGCTCATTCAGGAATGGAACAATATTCCACAGGCAGAAATCAACACTTTAGTCAATTCTATGCGCCTGCGATGCACTGCAGTGGTCAATTCAAGAGGTGGTCATACCCGTTATTAAGTGGGGTTTTTTTATTTTTTTTTAACCCCTACCACACTTGGTCAAAATTTCTCCCAGTTTCTGTTAACCTAGTCAACCATGATTTTTGCACCAAACGATGCATCATGGAACACTCTTTAAACGCATATATAACAATTATTCCCCCGGTTTGTTTTCATCAAGTTATGTTCAAGCAAAGTTAGCGGAAGTTTCTTATTTTGTTCATATATATATACCTGTCTTAAGCGGTCAGACAGGTGACCGCCGATTACAGTTGTCACATATATATGTGTCTGACGCCATATAACCGTAAATAAAATGTGTTGAGTGGGTCGTTAAATAAAACATTTCTTTCCTTCTTCCTTGGGGATGAAAACTGATTTAGCCACCAGCGGTGTTCGATCCTGGCTTTGTGATGGTGAAGATCCCGCTCACTGATAACAGCAAACGAAGAAGAAGAAGGAAATGTTTTATTTAACGACCCACTCAAAACATTTTATTTACGGTTATATGTCAGACATATGATTACGGAACACACAGATATTGAGGGAGGAAACCCGCTGTCGCCACTTCATGGGCTACTCTTTTCGATTAGCAGCAAGGGATATTTTATATGCACCATCCCATAGACAGGGTAGCACATACCACGGCCTTTGATGTACCAGTCGTGGTGCACTGGCTGGAGCGAGAAATGATAACAGTAAAGAATACAAACAGTAATTAACTTTGAAATGATGAATTCAAAAATAACTGTCTTGGAGAGAGAGAGAGAGAGAGAGAGAGAGAGAGAGAGAGAGAGAGAGAGAGAGAGAGAGAGAGAGAGAGAGAGAGCGAGCGAGTGAGTGTTGTGAAGGAGTCGTAATTTAAACGGAACATTAGTTGCCGCCAGTGTCCTACTGACCCTGAGTGACGATTTCGGACATTGACACCAGATTGGATTGTGTGTCGACGTGGAAGGTAAATTTCGAGAGCTTCTCAATTGAATTTACGCGTGTTGTGCAGGCCGATCGATAGCCATCTTCATAAATCAAGGCTAATATTCGTTCCTCGTATTCAGCCTTGATACATGTCGTCAAGAAATCGTGCCAAAAAATGCTTAAATTTGATTGGATGCGATGAGATCTGATTGCAACGAATCGCAACGTTCTTTATAGTTTCCCTTGTTATTGTAAACAAAGATGGCAGCGTCAGCGTCCGTGAAAACGTGTCGTGTTTGTCACGATATGTTAAAAAAAAGGTTTCGGCGGTTAATTTTTGATATTGCTTTCAAGATTGTCACATGTTGCCGATGCTGTGATTGGTCAGCGATGTCATCATGTAAGGGACATAATCGATGTTACAAATTTTCTTCCAATAGAGAGCGCTAGTAGTGGATATCAGTAATCTTGACTACATGTATCAAGGCTGAATACGAGGAACGAATATTAGCCTTGATTTATGAAGATGATCGATAGCGAGCAAGTTAACTTGTTCCACAGTCTTCTATCATGCACAAATGCAGGTTGCATTGAACCAAATCAATTCCTTTTGCCGATAATGTTAACGTTTACTAATAAAACCGATATAAGCAGCGTATTAACACATGTAATCTACCTGCAAGAAAATTAGGGGGTCGCATACTATTTAAGATATTTTTATGAAGGTTTGTTTTTATTAGCAACCATTATTTTTGCTGAAAATCGCAGTTCCATCTTGGGGGGAGGGGGGGGGGGTACCCTGCACTGGTTTCAACCTCTTGTGTATATTGCATAACTACTGTATAACAAATAAAAGTTTATTTATTTATTGGCAATGCAAATGAAATGTTTTATTTAACGACGCACTCAACACTTTTTATTTACAGTTATATGACGTCGGATTATTGGCAATGGATGATAGTATTTGCACAAATAATCAATGTCGTATATTCCTACTAATCAGAGCCTCAGATGTTTTTACTCCGTAAATATCTGACGGGTGCATTTCGAACTTTGACACGGAACTTCTATTTTTGTACACTGCAGCCTGCAGCGGAGTGTACGGTAGAGCAACCAGCTGCAGGAATACAGTGGATTCGTCACTATCGACATTGCAAATTGAGAAACACTGTACATCAATAAATCGCAGCTTGACGTGATTGTAACGTTTGCAGTCTTATACCCAGACCAATGACAATGTCAGGGTTGGGGAGCCCTGAATCGCAGTCATACAACATTTGAAATAACACAAATAGACAACACTGAACAGAGAAATAATTTAGTATTGATATGGAGAAATGTAACTCAATAAAACATAAAAATAAGAGTAAAAGAAAATCAGCGAGAGAAAAACAGAAATTTAAAAGAAAGAAAGAAAAACAGATATTACTAACAAAAGTTTTATTTTGTGGGTGTTTTTCAGTGTATTTCCAAAACAAGCTAAGATTTTAAAAAGGGATCTTTAATATGCACCTTTATTTAACCACTTGTCACTACCAATCACAGTGATAAAGCGCTCGCTTGATGTGCGGTCGGTGTGGGATCAATCCCCGTCTGTGGGCTCATTATGCTATTTCTCGCTCGTTCCAGCCAGTGCACCACGACTGGTAGAGGCCATGGTATGTGCTATCATGTCTGTGGGAAAGTGCATATAAAAGATCCCTGTCACGGGGATCCTATAATACCCGTAACTGAATGAAACACGGTTATCAAAATATCTCTCCTAACTGTATATCTATTAGATCTCTCCGTAACGGGCGGTTAAACCCTAGTATGGCTCGTCTAGGTATGATCAGAGATAAGATCTTATATAAAGTATATATTATTATAGCACGTTTAGTTCACTAGAAAACACAACAAAAACACAATACACTTTGGAATCTGTATTAACCTACGCTGACAAATGTACTGCCGCAGTAGTTAATTAATAACAACAATAATAACAACCCAGAACTGATCACTTAATTAGTTAATCTCTAGGTGTCTAGTTTACACAATATGCTAATCACTTCACCGTGACACAAAACCCACACGTGTGATAATTGAGAAACGCTTCTAGGGGAACTTAATTAATAAAGGAATTACAACACTATTCCTAACTGGTTAATGTTTAATTAACCCTTACTACTCGTTCAATAACGTGTGATAATTGAGAAACGCTGCCAGGAGAATTTAATTAATAAAGGAATTACAACACTATTCATAACTGGTTAATTTTTAATTAACCCTTAACTACTCATTCAGTAACCTTGTAACACAGAATTAATACTGGTACCTATCACAATAAAGACAATAACATACAGTTTACCTAGGTCTTCTAGGATGACTGGCTAAGCTTTATATTACCAAATACTCGTATAAATATAGAACAGTAAGACTACGATTTACTTCGTCAGATGACCGAAGACACTGTCTAAAGAATATTGGTATAATACAGTATTAAAATATGTAAAGTCACATAATTCACATCAAGGTTATACAACAGAGCAGAAATAATATATTTACCAAAGTCCAAACGGACAACGTTCCCCCGGGATACCTTCCTATGGTTCTCCTAGATATCTCTAAACCCTAGCTATTTATTCAAAACTCTCAGAGACAGCGAATATCGCCTGGGGGTACAACGCGGTACCTCACCTATCATCTGATATTCCACCTCTCCCAGAGTCGGTATATTTTTCTCTGATCGTCAGACTGGCTGTCGCCATCGTCGCCAAATCACGGTTGTAAAAACCGTACTCGCGGAGGTATTACGTAACTACTCGCCACATGGCCTCCGCACCTGGCTGGGTGTGTATTAGTAAGTATAGCTCGAGGACCGTCGCGCAGAAGTATTACGTAACAAGTTGCCCACCTGGGCTAAGTGCATTTGGAACTGCACACGGCCTTCTAAAACAATTAATATCGCCACAGGCGAAAAGAAATTAAGAGCATGTACCGTCACAATCCCTTACTGCATTAGAAAAGATGTATTGGGTTTCCTCTGATGACTACGAAACGTTCTGCTCTTTTGTTTTTGCTACAATGCAACGTTCATCGGAAATGAACGGAGAAGAAAGAGTATGTTTTATTTAACGACGCACTCAACGCATTTTATTTACGGTTATATGGCGTCGGGCATACGGTTAAGGACCACACAGACACTGAGAGAGGAAATCCGCTGTCGCCACTTTATGGGCTACTCTTTTTCGATTAGAAGCAAGGGATCTTTTATATGCACCATCCCACAGAGAGGGTAGTTTGATATGTCAGTCGTGGTGCACTGGCTGGAACGAGAAATAGCCCAGTGGGCCCACCGACGGGGATCGATCCGAGACCGACCGCGCATCGAACGAGCGCTTTACCACTGGGCTACCGCCCGCCCCCCCCCCCCCCCCCCCCCCCCCCCCAGATTCAGGAGTGCAGTGGATTTGAGTGTTGAGTGCATCGTTAAATAAAACATTCCTTTCTTTATCTCTATGCTAAACTGAAATTAATTTCTTCTCTCCCCCCCCCCCCCCCCTCCCCTGGCACTGGTCCAGATGGGCAAATCCCAGTCTTGTAATAGGTCCGCCGAGGGGATTCAATCCTTCGACCAAAGCACCTCTACTGAATCAGCTAGATCATATTAACACCTGTTACCGAAACACGGGCACAATGTAGGTTTCTGTGACAGCCAGTGCTGAGGTAAACATAAACTGCTAAAACCTGGTGCCACTTGCCACGTTTGTATTTACGTCAAATCACAGCTAGAAAATAATTCCAGCACTTTCTGAAGTACATGTATACTACTGCATTTATTTACTACTTTCCTCACCCACCACTACCCTAATCCACGTCTACCCTCACCCACAACCATCCTCACTCACCACCACCCTCACAAACCACCACCCTCACCCACCACCACCCTAACCCACGACTACCCTCACCCACAACCATCCTCACCCACCACCACCCTCACTCACCACCACCCTCAAACCACTACCCTCACCCACCACCACCCTCACATACCAGTGACCTCACCCACGACCACCCTCACCCACCACTACCCTCACATACGACTAACCTCACCCACGACCACCCTTACCCACGACAACTCTCACCCACCACTACCCTCACCAACGACCACCCTCACCCACGACCACCCTCACCGACCACTACCCTCACAAAACACTACCCTCACCCATCACTACCCTCATCCACGACCACCCTCAACCACCACTACCCTCACCTACGACTACCCTCACAAATGACTACCCTCACACATCATTAGTCTCAGCCACCACTACCCTCATCTACCACTACCCTCACAAACCACTACCCTCATCTACCACTACCCTCACAAACCACTACGCTTACCTACCACTACCCTCACCCACAACTACCTTCACAAACCGGTCTGTGACTGATCCCCGTTGGTGGGCCCTTTGAGCTATTTCTTGTTCCAGCCAGTGCACCACGATGGGTACATCAAAGGCGGTGGTATGTGCTATGGTATGATGCATATACTACTAATGGAAAAATGAGCGGGTTTCCTCTCTAACACTATATGTGAAAATTACCAAATGTTTGACATCCAATAGCCGATGATTTATATATCAGTGTGCTCTAATGGTGTCGTTAAACAAAACAACTTTTAACTGTGTGTCTAGCTTAGGCCGTGGAGCGCTTGGAGTGCTTGATCGTGGGGTGGGTGATTGGACCCAATCGTTGATTTCTGATTATTTGTTCCGTTCCAACCACTGCCCCACAACTTGGTATGTGCTGTTCATATAAAACATACTTCTGATATGAAGGCAACTGGTAGAACAGCCAAACTAAAGTTTGTTTTGTTTAACGACACCACTAGAGCATATTGACTGATTAATCATCGGCTATTGGATGTCAAACATTTGGTAATTTTGACATAAAGTTTTAGAGAGGAAACCCGCTACATTTTCCCATCAGTAGTAAGGGATCTTTTATATACACTATGCCATAAACATGATAGCACATACCACAAACATGATGGCACATACCATAAACATGATAGCACATACCACAAACATGATGGCACATACCACGACTTTTGATATACAAGTCGTGGTGCACTGGATAGGAAATAGCCCAGTGGGCCCACCGACGTGGATCGATCCCAAACTGACCGTGTATCAAGCGAGCGCTTTACCTTTGGGTTACGTCCCGCCCCTCAGCCAAACTAAAGCACGCGCAATTCTACCTATAGTCTCCGCCCATTGCATTATCGATTACTAGTACTTCAGTGGCTGTTCTATCATTAAATTGGGGCAGGACGTCTAGGATCGATCCCCGTCGGTGGGCCCATTGGGCTATTTCTCATTTGAGCCAGTGCACCACGACTGGTACGTGGTATGTGCTATCCTGTCTGTGGGTTGGTGCATATAAAAGATCCCTTGCTTCTAATGGAAAAAAATGTAGCGGGTTTTCTCTATAAGTCTATATGTCAAAATTGCTAAATGTTTGACATCCAATAGCCGATGATTAATGAATCAATGTGCTCTAGTGGTGTCGTTAAACAAAACCAAACATATGGTCAATTGGTCTAAGGACATAAAGTTTAGACGAGTTTCAAATTGACGGTTTAAAGGCATCGGGGAATTTGAAACTGTAAAATTGAATTTCGAATTGGCCGAATATTTTCAAATCAGCGGTCAAAACTCCATCGAAATTAAAACAGCCTTTTAGTTTAAAGCTGAGCTTCAGTTCAGCGGTTGACAAACACCTGTCACACGCCGCGTGTAAGCATTCAGTTTAACGCTGTGGGGGGGGGGGGGGGGGGGGGGGGGGGGCACCTTCCGTTTTGGAGCAAGTTAATTAACTTTACTATCTGTGAGTAACAGCTAATATCGAATACATTTTATGCCAGCTACAACTGATGTTGTTATTGTTGGCATCTCTGAATAATATATACATGCCGTGGACTATTTTGGAAAACATTTTTCAAGATGTTTCTTTTTTCTTATTGTCAAAAATAAAATATTCTTTGTGAACTGAAAACAGATTAAAAATCAATATTACAACAATAACTGCACTGTTGCAACATATTGCGGCTTCTCCAGTCTTAGCACCGTATAATCGTTTACTAAAATGACGTCATTTTTAAAAATGACGTCATTCCGTCGTCTCCTAGTTACGTTTGGCATGACACTAGATTGTTATCCATGATATTACTCGCGTGTTAATCCTACTGATTCTATGAAACTCGTGTAAAGATTCAGGTATTACCCTCGCTCTCGCTCGTGCAATACAATAATTCTGACACTCGTTTCGTAAAATCAGTACGACACACACGTTTCATTCATTCATTCATTCATTCATTCATTCATTCATGTTCGTGATTATATCCAATAAAGGTTCAAGCACGCTGTCATGGGCACACACCTCAGCTATCTGAGTTGTCTGTTCAGGACGAGGTTAATGATTAGTTGTTTGTGAGAGAAAAGTCGGTGTAGTGGCCTTACACTTACCAACGAAGTCATTAAACCCGCTCTGGGTAGGAGCCGGTATCGGGCTGCGAACGCAGTACCCATCAACCTTGTGTCCGATGGCTTAACCACTCCGCCACCGATGCCAGTTTTTTGGTCATCAACAAGAAGCTATCGTTGCAATTTGTTTAGCACTGAGATTGCTACATAGTTGTTGTCACAAGTTAAAGGTCAGTGTTGTGGCCTTAAACCTTAGGTGCAGATTTCATTTGTCCGCAATGCGTCTGCTTATATGTATCCGTAATCCGCAATGCGTAAACCACTATACCATCGAGGTCGGTCCATACACACAGACACACACCGTGCATTTTTGTCCTCAAGTTGGAGTCTTTCGGTTCCTACGGGCCTGGAAAGTCTAGCTTTGGGTGTTTTGGTTGGATAATTCAACCAGTTCCGAAGCAGTATCCACAAAGTAATAGGAAGCTATTTGGGCATTTTGAAATTTTATTAAATTAAAAAAAAAAAATTAAACATTTAATTTTGAAAATCTCTATGTATGATCATCTACCAGTGTCAAAATTGAAAATGAAATAGCGGAGCTCTCTAGGTCAACAGGCTTTGTTCTGTAATAGGAAGGAAATCTTTTATTTAACGACGCACTCAACACATTTTATTTACGGTTATATGGCATCGGACAAGGTTAAGGACAACACAGATATTGACAGAGGAAACCCGCTGTTGCCACTTCATGGGCTACTCCTTTCGATTAGCAGCAAGAGGTCTTTTATATCCATCATCCCACAGGCAGGATAACACATACCACATGCCTTTGATATACCAGTTGTGGTGTGCTGGCTGGAGGGAGAAATAGCTGAATAGGCCCACCGACGGGGATCGATCCCAGACCGACCGCGCATCAAGCGAACGCTTTACCACTGGGCTACGTGCCGCCCCTGTTTTGTAATAATGCAATACTTTCGTTTCTTAAATATAATAAACTCCAGGGGCGGATAATGGATTTTGTAATTGGCGGTGGTGAGATATGTAAGAGACGGTTCGGGGGTGGGGTGGGGGGATACTTCCCAGAAAACATTGAAACAAAGATTCTCCGAGACGTGTTTTCTGGGCAATTTAGTATTGTGGATTGTGGATTATGGATAAAAAAACAAACCAAAAAAACCCCACCTAAATATGAAACACCTCTTTCTCTCTTTAATTTTTTTTTTCTTGCGGGGGGGAGGGGGGGGGGGGGGGGGTGGGTGGGGGGGGGGGGGGGATCGATCCCCGTCAGTGGGCCCATTGGACTATTTCTCCTTCCAGCCAGTGATGTATATCAAAAGTGATATCCTGGGGTGTATATAAAAGCGCTACGCAAACATGTCGGTTTGACCTTCGGATCGAGCGATCCCCGTCAACTCAATCTGACGGGCGCGTGGGCCCCTAAATTGAACAATGGACTATTTCTGCCATTTTAATTGTTTATTGAATCCAGTCCACAACGCCACAGACCTTTCCATTCTGTTCACACCCTAGAATACATTTTATAAATTGACGATGGTTGGTTATCTTATATCAGCAGGAAGGATCTCGTCGGTTTTGTTTGGTAATGTGTAATGATCCTATTTTACACTGTGTCGGGATACGTGTAATATGTCCAATAAAATGTGATCTCTGTTGCAGTAAACTACACCAACAACAAAAATTTGTAGCGGATTAATCCTCTCTCCAGACATTTCTAATATCCGATGACGTGATGTAATAAATCGATTGTTTGTTTGTTTTAGTATTAAGAAAGTGTATATCCACGTGTTAACTACAGTACATAACCAACTGTTTGTAAAAACATTTTAATTATTTGGGTAGAAAACAATAGATGTTGACATTTTTTGTTATGACGTTGTTGTTGAAGTCGTTTTTGGAAGAAGAGGTACATAACCCAATATGTGATAAATGTGCGTCATCGATTGATTACCCGGTCACGGTGTCCATGGGATCATATCCTGCGATCTAAACTTATTGTGGAATAAGCACCAATGGGCTTTATTCATTAGTCAACAGATTATCATGATTCAGAAAAAAAGAAAGAAAGAAACTCCAGCACCAACACATTTTATGTACATATGGCGTCGGACATATGGTTAAGGACCATACAGATATTGAGAGAGGAAACCCGCTGTACTTCATGGGCTACTCTTTTCGATTAGCAGCAAGGGATCTTTATAACCATCCCACCGTAATACATACCATGGCCTTTGATATACCAGTCGTGGTACTGGCTGCGAGAAATAGTCCTGTCTGATTCAGGGATGATATGCATAGTATATAAGATCGATAAATATTGTGTTCCTTGTTTCTTTTTAATCGTAAAAGATGGCCATTCCTTCATCTTTGAGAATAACCATCCATGTTAAATTAGTGGCGACAGTAGAAATCATTTTCCTCAAACTTAATATCATGGGTGCAATTGTCCGTCTCTTGCCTCTAATTCTGATATTTTGAGGTGCGAAATAAAATGTGTTGAGTGCGTCTGAAGTCGAAATGTGTTGAGTGGCCATCGAAATGCCTAACTGACCACGAAACAAGCATAATTTAAAAAGCGCTGTGTTGTCGTTAAACTAAATATTCCATTTTCCCTCTTTTGTTTCTCTACTGATTTGTTTTTTCTTTCTTTTTTTTCTTCTTTTTTTTAGATTGCTTTCTACGAGGTGGCAACTGCAGACCAAGCGCTCCCTGCGCTGAATTAGAACACCTTGTAAACGGTACTTGTCCAGAAACTCACATTTGTTGTTCTTCTGGTTAATAAAACCTAAATAAAAAGTCCAGTACAGGTCGAAATAATTACATTCGCCATGACTTTCTGCTGTTTGTTATATTTTAAATCTCATCTTCAATGTTTAACGACACCCCAGGACCACAATACACATCGATTTTCCGACCGGTGTGTGTTTTTGTGCTGGGGGTCGTTAAACATTGATTCATTCATCCATCCATCCATCCATCCATCCATCCATCCATCCATCCATCCATCCATCCATCCATCCATCCATCCATCCATCCATCCACCCATCCATCCATCCATCCATCCACCCACCCACCCACCCACCCATCCATTCATTCATCCATCCATCCATCCATCCATCTATCCATCCATCCATCCATTCAGCCATTCAGCCATTCATTCATTCATATTCATTCATCCGTTCATCTTCATCCATTCATTCATCATTCATTCAGCATATTCATGGTTGTGTGCGCACATTCAGTGATAGATTTATAGTCCGTCTCGTCCTGTAAAAAAAATTGGGTTTATTTGGGGTTTTTTTTTTTTTTTAATAAATAATTCTGTTTGGTTTGACGTAAGAAAAAAAAAAAGTAAACGTTTTTTGGAAATAACAAAAAATAATACGATTTTTGTTTTCCATTGCAGAAAACTATCGACTCATAACCGCCACACTCAGTGCTATGTCGCGCTAGCCACACTCAGTGCTATGTTCATTGCTATGTCGCGCTAGCCACTCAGTGCATGTCACGCTACACACTCAGTGCTTGTCGCGCTAGCCACACTCAGTGCTATGTCGCGCTAGCCACACTCAATGCTATGCGCTAGCCACACAGTGTCGCGCTGTGTCACGTGCAGTGCTATGTCACGCTAGTCTGCTATGTCATGCTAACACTCAGTGCTATGTTATGCTAGCTACATTATATGTCACGTCTCAGTGCTATGTCTGCTAGCTACAAGTGCTATGTTAAATTGGGTCACGCTAGCCACACTAGTGCTATGTCACGCTAGCCACTTGCTGTCATGCTAGCTACACTCAGTTATGTTATGCTAGCCACACTCAATGTCGCGCTAGCCAACTCAGTGCTAGGTCGCGCTAGCCACACTCAATGCTATGTTAGACTCAATGCTATGTCACGCTAGCCACACTCAATGATATGTTATGCTAGCCATGCTTAGTGCTATGTCACGCTAGCCACGCTCAGTGCTATGTCATACTAGCCACACTCAGTGCTATGTCATACTAGCCACACTCAGTGCTATGTCACGCTAGCCACACTCAGTGCTATGTCACGCTAGCCATGCTCAGTGCTATGTCGCGCTAGCCACTCAGTGCTATGTCATGCTAGCTACACTCAGTGCTATGTTATGCTAGCTACATTCAGTGCTATGTCACGCTAGCCACACTCAGTGCTATGTCACGCTAGCCACTCAGTGCTATGTCATGCTAGCCACACAGTGCTATGTTATGCTAGCCACACTCAGTGCTATGTCGCGCTAGCCACACTCAGTGCTATGTCGCGCTAGCCACACTCAATGCTATGTCGCGCTAGCCACACTCAATGCTATGTCACGCTAGCCACACTCAATGATATGTTATGCTAGCCATGCTTAGTGCTATGTCACGCTAGCCACGCTCAGTGCTATGTCATACTAACCACACTCAGTGCTAGCTAGCAGTGCTATGTCACGCTAGCCACAATGTGCTAGCCATGCTCAGTGCTATGTCGCGCTAGCCACACTCAGTGCTATGTCGCGCTAGCCACACTCAATGCTAAGTTATGCTAGCTACACTCATTGCCGTTTCCATCCTTATTTTTCAGAATGAGCTTGGTTGATACCATCAAATCATAGAAAACTGAATAGTGACCTTTTGACCTCTGATGACCTACTTTTATACATGCCAATAATAATTTTCTTTAAAAGACATCAGATGCCAAGAGCACTTCATAATAAACATTTTGAGTGTTTATTTGTTCTAATAGGGTGTTGTGTTAGTTAATGTTGATGGTGAATTTGATATATCATAAAAGTATCAATTTCTGCAAAGACTGACCTTGGCTCGTTTGTTTCCGTTTCAATATTTCTCTAGATGGCTGAACATGGGTACCTTTAAATAGTTGGCAATTCCTTCTGACACAGTTTCCAACCATTTCTAGGCCTAATTTTGGCAAATGTGCTAATAGATGACAAGGCAAAGCTGAAATCCGCAAATTTTTAGCTTGACTCAAAATCGGTGACCTTTTGACCTCTGATGACCTACTTTTGTGGTTCATTTGCATATTATGATATGTAATCGTTAGTGGGCTTCAAAACACACATTTTGAGGGGTGAATTATTATGATAGGGTGATTCTAAGGAAAGTTATTCCCAATTAAGTTTCCCCTACTCCCAAAATTTGCTTCGGAATTTTTTTCGCACACTATTCAATTTTCAGGGTGAAAATGACAGAAAGCTACTTGATACGGAAGGCTATCACCTCATTTTATTATCTACATGCATAGACCTATTAAAAAACCCTATGAGCCTTTGTCCCTCTGGGTGGTACAAAATCATGAAAAATTGGCCTCTGGCCCATGGACTAATAGTCTTAGGGAGGAACCCGATACATTTTTCCATTAACGTCAGGTCATAGGGCTTAACGTGCACGTTCAGAGCACGCTGGTGTAGCGCACGCCTGTCATGGCCGCAGGTGTCAACCCATGCCGACTACTCCGTCCAGGAGAGGAACATTTTTACATTAGTAGATTTCATATGTGCAATCCCACAGACAGGATGGCACATACCACGGCCTTTGATATATCAGTCGTGGAACGTGAAATAGCCAATTTGGTCCATCGACGGGGATCGATCACAGACCGACTGCATATCAAGCGCTAGCTTTACCACTGGGCTACCGCAGACCCTAGTGTCAATCAATGAACATAGATATTCACTTTGGTTAATCTTCTTCTTCGAACGCTAAGAGTTCGGTTAATCTACAAACCTGCAACACATTGTGATAAAGTTACAATAGAGCGAAACAAGAGTTTGTGACGTTGAAACGCCATTAAAATAAACTATAGCCCGTCTTCATAACCGTTACTTCTCAGATGTTCGTGCGTTTTAGTAAAATGTGAAAAAAGCCCCGCATTTTGTGGTATTAGAAACACCAGGATGGCCAGAAACACTTCGGATATACGAAAACGGATTATCTAAACAATTAAATCTAATAGTAAAGTAAAGTTTGTTTTATTTAACGACGGCACTTGAGCACATTGATTTTTTATCTTATCATCGGCTATTGGACGTCAAACATATGGTCATTCTGACACTGTTTTTTATAGAGGAAACCCGCTGTCGCCACATAGGCTACTCCTTTACGACAGGCAGCTAGGGATCTTTTATTTGCGCTTCCCACAGGCAGGATAGCACAAACCATGGTCTTTGTTGAACCTGTTATGGATCACTAGTCGGTGCAAGTGGTTTACACCTACCCATTGAGCCTTGCGGAGTACTCACTCGGGGTTTGGGGTCGGTATCTGGAATAAAACTCCCATGTCTCGACTGTGATCCAAACCCAGTACCTACCAGCCTGTAGACCGATGGCCTAACCACGACGCCACCGAGGCCGGTTTAAATCTAATAAAGCATGATTTCAAATATTAAACACGGCTCTAATAGTGAACAATATTCCGTAGTTTTTTAAAACTGTGGTCTGTCACTTTAAATGCAGATATTTAAGCATTGTAAATTATGTAGTTACAAGCGAGTAAGACAAAAAACAAAAACAAAAAAAAACAAAAACAAAAACAACAACAACAACCCCCAAAAAACCCAAAAAAACAAAAACAACAACAACAACAGCAACAACCAAACAAACAAACAGGCTTTGTAAACTTGGCCAATTGTGTATTCTTCTTAGAGAAAAAACTAAACTATGTGTAACAAAATATAGTCCTGAAATAATAATCCAGAATAAGTCTGTTTTGAATTTGCCACGTTGAAATGTTGGTATCCCCCCTACAGTGATTTTAAATGTCATATTAACCAATATATCTTTTCCACTTGGCAAGATGATTGGGATGGTGTGGCCCGCATATAATTTAGAACTAGAATTAAAAGTCAATATTATTAATCAGATACAATCTGTTAGATTTCTAGGAGTAAGCATTGGGCATTATCTCAGTTTTCGGGAGGACATTGCTGAGGTGGCTGGTAATTGTGTTTTTTATTTGAATTTATTGAAAATATTATCAACCACTCCATGCGGCGGAACGTAGCCCAGTGGTAAAGCGTTCGCTCGATGCGCGGTCGGTCTAGGATCGGTGGGCCCATTGGACTATTTGTCGTTCTAGCCAGTTCACCACGACTGGCATGTCAAAGGCCGTGGTATTTACTACCCTGTCTGTGGAATGGTGCATATAAAAGATACCTTGCTGCTAATCGAAAAGAGTAGCCCATGAAGTGGCGGCAGCGGGTTTCCTCCCGCAATATCTGTGTGGTCCTTAACCATATGTCTGACACCATATAACTGTAAATAAAATGTGCTGAGTACATCGTTAAATATTTTCTTCTTCCATGGGGCTCTGACCAGAAAACACTGCTCATAATCTTTGAGGCATTCATTGTGTCTAGATTGCTGTATGGAGCCTTGGCTGTGACACTGATAATCAACTCAAGAAACTTGATAGAAAGAAAGAAGTGTTTTATTTAACGACGCACTCAACACATTTTATTTACGGTTATATGGCGTCAGACATATGGTTAAGGACCACACAGATTTTTTTAGAGGAAACCCGCTGTCGCCACATAGGCTACTCTTTTACGACAGGCAGCAAGGGATCTTTTATTTGTGCTTCCCACAGGCAGGATAGCACAAACCATGGCCTTTGTTGAACCAGTTATGGATCACTGGTCGGTGCGAGTGGTTTACACCTACCCAATGAGCCTTGCGGGGCACTCACTCAGGGTTTGGAGTCGGTATCTGGATTAAAAATTCCATGCCTCGACTGGGATTCGAACCCAGTACCTACCAGCCTGTAGACCGATGGCCTGCCACGACGCCACCGAGGCCGGTTAAACTTGATAGTGTATATAAATTATAGTTGGGGCTTCTGTTTGTACACCATATGATAGTGCCTTGGCTGAATTGGGAGTGTTGCCACTCACTTTAAGGAGAATTAAACAAGGTGTTAGATATTTAAACAAAATTAGAAGCCTTGTTCCTAGCTCCCCTGTTAATTCACTAAGGCCGGTTAAGGTTGAGACTGTTAGGGACAAGGACATATATATATATATATTGTTTCTTATCTGAATAAATTTTCAAACGACTTTGGGATTGTCGGTCTGCCCATCAGTCAAGTTAATATAAACTTCGAATTTCCATGGCAGATCGGCACTCCTATAGTCAACTACTACATCCCTAACGAACTTGCAAAAGTCGTACTTCCGGTCTTTAAAAATGTTATTTGGTGGTGGTGGTGGGCGAATTGTACCCTGATTTTATACAAAAAAAATTACTGATGGGTCCAGTGACCCCACCACAGGTAAAGCCGGTATGGCCTTTATTATCAAAAACTCTAATAAACCAATAGCTATTAGGGCCAGGCTTTCTAACAATATTTCGGTTTATACTTCTGAGTTGATGGCCATTCTTTATTCTTTGATGTGGATAGTTAATGTTCATAAAACTAATGATAGCCCTACAAGATATGTCACTTTCTCTGATAGCGGGAGGTAGCCCAGTGGTAAAGCGCTCGTTCGATGCGCGGTCGGTCTGGAATCGATCCCTGTCGGTGAACCCATTGGGATATTTCACGTTCCAGCCATTGCACCACGACTGGCATATCAAAGGTTGTGGTGTGTACTACCATGTCTGTGGGATGATGCATATAAAAGACCCCTTGCTGCTAATCGAAAAGAGTAGCCCATGAAGTGGCGACAGCGGGTTTCCTCTCTTAATATATGTGTTGTTCTTAACTATAATGTAAATAAAATGTGTTGAGTGCGTCGTTAAATAAAACATTTCCTTCCTGATAGCTTCAGTGTTCTACAGGCTATTGCTGGCTCTGTTACTGTCAGACCTGAAATTATTAAAAATATATATATATATATAAATTTTATAATAAATTGGTTTTCAATAGGGCAGAAGTCGTGATGGAATGGGTGCCCGCACATGTCGGCATCGGCGGCAACGAGCTGGCCAACGTCAATGCTAAAAAAAAGCCTACTTGACGAAAAGGTCGGTATCTCGGTTTCCCACAATTACAACGAGATATGCTCAACAGCAGAGCCGCACTTTGGTCGTCTGTGGCAAACCGAAAGGGGCCACAAGACCAGGGTGTGCCATGCTTACATCAAACCTGAGGTGTCAACACCCGGACCAGTTTATTTTAATGTAAATGTAACCAAAATCATAGCTAAATTGAGAATGGGAGTATCTATAGCATTAAATAACATTAATTTTTTTTTAAAATCTGATACTCCCAAGAGTGTAAAAAAAATAGAAGATATAAATCACTTTTTGATTAAATGTACTAAATATACTACAATTCGTCAGAAACTGGTCAATTTCTTTAAAAAAACCAAAACAAAACAAAAACAAAACAAAAAACAAAAAAAACCCACCCCATTTAATTAATTTAATTTACTTAATCCGTCTAAAGAATTAAAAAAAAGGTAATAGATAGGTTGTTGATTGCCTTTGTGTTTGAGTGTGAAAAGAATAACTCAGTTTGCTCGTTGTACTTACTACCATATATGAGGTGTCGCTTAACAGATATTCTGTTTCTTTATTGTTAAAGAAATTCCTTTATTTCCAAGGTTACATTTTAAAGAAGAAACCTGCAGCCGCTGTATGGTCTTCCTTTACTGAACAGCCACTGGGAATCAATACATACATTGTCGTAAATAAAACAACACCTAACTGCCGCTGTATGGTCTACCTTTATTGAACAGCCACTCGGAATCAATACATACATTGTCGTAAATAAAACAAAACACACTGCCGCTGTATGGTCTGCCTTTACTGAACAGCCACTGGGAATCAATACATACATTGTCGTAAATAAAACAAAACACACTGCCGCTGTATGGTCTACCTTTACTGAACAGCCACTGGGAATCAATACATACATTGTCGTAAATAAAACAAAACACACTGCCGCTGTATGGTCTACCTTTACTGAACAGCCACTGGGAATCAATACATACATTGTCGTAAATAAAACAAAACACACTGCCGCTGTATGGTCTACCTTTACTGAACAGCCACTGGGAATCAATACATACATTGTCGTAAATAAAACAAAAGACACTGCCGCTGTATTGTCTACCTTTACTGAACAGCCACTGGGAATCAATACATACATTGTCGTAAATAAAACAAAACACACTGCCGCTGTATGGTCTACCTTTACTGAACAGCCACTGGGAATCAACACATACATTGTCGTAAATAAAACAAAACACACTGCCGCTGTATGGTCTACCTTTACTGAACAGCCACTGGGAATCAATACATACATTGTCGTAAATAAAACAACACCCAACTGCCGCTGTATGGTCTACCTTTACTGAACAGCCACTGGGAATCAACACATACATTGTCGTAAATAAAACAAAACACACTGCCGCTGTATGGTCTACCTTTACTGGACAGCCACTGGGAATCAACACATACATTGTCGTAAATAAAACAAAACACACTGCCGCTGTATGGTCTACCTTTACTGAACAGCCACTGGGAATCAACACATACATTGTCGTAAATAAAACAAAACACACTGCCGCTGTATGGTCTGCCTTTACTGAACAGCCACTGGGAATCAACACATACATTGTCGTAAATAAAACAAAACACACTGCCGCTGTATGGTCTGCCTTTACTGAACAGCCACTGGGAATCAATACATACATTGTCGTAAATAAAACAAAACACACTGCCGCTGTATGGTCTGCCTTTACTGAACAGCCACTGGGAATCAATACATACATTGTCGTAAATAAAACAAAACACACTGCCGCTGTATGGTCTGCCTTTACTGAACAGCCACTGGGAATCAATACATACATTGTCGTAAATAAAACAAAACACACTGCCGCTGTATGGTCTACCTTTACTGAACAGCCACTGGGAATCAATACATACATTGTCGTAAATAAAACAAAACACACTGCCGCTGTATGGTCTGCCTTTACTGAACAGCCACTGGGAATCAATACATACATTGTCGTAAATAAAACAAAACACACTGCCGCTGTATGGTCTGCCTTTACTGAACAGCCACTGGGAATCAATACATACATTGTCGTAAATAAAACAAAACACACTGCCGCTGTATGGTCTGCCTTTACTGAACAGCCACTGGGAATCAATACATACATTGTCGTAAATAAAACAAAACACACTGCCACTGTATGGTCTGCCTTTACTGAACAGCCACTGGGAATCAATACATACATTGTCGTAAATAAAACAAAACACACTGCCGCTGTATGGTCTACCTTTACTGGACAGCCACTGGGAATCAATTCATACATTGTCGTAAATAAAATAAAACACGCTGCCGCTGTTAAAACACCAGTCGTAACGTACTGAGAAAAGAATCTCAGTAGCTTAGTGGTAAAGTGCTCGTTTGATGCGCGATCGGTCTGAGATCGATCCCTGTCGGTGGGCTCATTGGGCTATTTCTCGTTCCAGCCAGTGCACCACTACTGGTATATCAAAGGTCGTGGTATGTGCTTTCCTGTCTGTGGGATGGTGCATATCAAAGATACATTGCTACTAATGGAAACATGTAGCGTGTTTCCTCTCTAAGACTACATGTCAGAATTACCAAATGTTTAACATCCAAATAGCCGATGATTAATAAATCAAGGTGTTCTAGTTGTGTCGGTAAACAAAACAAACTTTAACCTTTACACTTTTTTTGTTGAATTGTGAATTCGGTATTTACTAAAGCCGGTACCGGGATGCGAACCGAGCACCTGCATGTCTATAAAGCGACGACTTGACCGCTTCGTCATCGCGCGAGGTTGATTTCATGTTCTTCGTCTTCTGAATAAATCACACTACACAGGCCAAAGTTCCGACAACGGCGATTTCATTTTTATTTCATTTAAAGGGAATATCCTGTGTTTTGGACGATCATTAAGACTTTAATTTCATATTTTGCTAAATAAAATATTATTGGTTGTATATATTAAACGTGTTTCTGATTTGTCTAGTGTTTGGACTAGGTCAAACTTCTTTTTTGTTTGGGCTTCTTACAAATATTAGGACAATCAGAAACACATTGAATATACGGACACTGGTATTCTAAACAAGAACATATATTTAATATGTAATTTTAGTCACCAAGAAGTCTGTGTTAGTCGACAAAATCTTACAAGGCAGTAATCCCAGGATAGTCCCTTTAAGGTTCAATCACACTTTCATGGGCACACACCTCAGAAGTCTGGGTTCTACGTTCAGGACAGTGACTATTGGTTAGTTGTTAGTGCTTACTGAGAAAGTTAAAGTTAAACTTGGTTTTGTTTAACGACACCACTAGAGCACATTAATTAAACATCGGCTATTGGATGTCAAATATTTGGTCATCAGAGGAAACCAGCTACATTTTTTTCATTAGCATCAAGGGATCTTTTATATGCATTTGCTCACATACAGGAAATCACATGCCACGGTCTTGGACCAGTCGTGGTGCACTGGATGGAACAAAAAACGAAAGTCCAATCTGTTGAATGTATCCACCGAGGTGGTTCGATCCTGCGACGTAATCACCGTAAGCGAGCACTCGATCGACTGAGCTAAATGTTGCCCCTAGTTACTGAGAAAGACACATTTTGTAATAAGGAAGGAAATATTTTATTTAACGACGCACTCAACACATTTTATATACGGTTATATGGCGTCTAACATATGGTTAAGGACCACACAGATATTGAGGGAGGAAACCCGCTGTCGCAACTTCAAGGGTTACTCTTTTTCAAGATTTTTCAAGATTTCAAGATTTATTAAACAACACTCAGACACATTACAATGTGTAACAGGAGGACATTTTCAAATACATAATTAACAGCAAGGAATCTTTTATATGCACCATCCCGTAGACAGGATAGCACATACCACGGCCTTTGATGTACCAGTTGTGGTGCACTGGCTGGAGCGAGAAATAGCCCAATGAGCCCACTGATGGGGATCGATCCTAAACCGACCGCGCATGAAGCGAGCGCTTTACCACAGGACTACGTCTCGCCCCCTTTTTTGTAATAAGTACGCATGGGTACATATTACAAAATGGGTCATTTATTACAAAATGTGCCTTTAAAAAACCCGTTGGAGTAGTGGGTTTACACAGGGGCGTTGAAACTGGGGCTGCAGGGGCGACGGATGCTTCCCAAAAATTTCGAGAAAAACAGGAGTAACAGCAGCATGAGAGGGGACATTCTCTCCCGCACTCATCCATCCACCTCCCCATTGTCAAATTCGTTCCGACGCCCCTTCAAAAACATCCTCAGTGGACCTTTAAAACTCATTCTGTTGTGAGAGCCGGTACATGGATGCGAACCCAGTACCTACCAACTTTAATGCCAGTGATTTGAACCACTATCCATTAGAAGCCGTATAAACAACGGTCCTGCATGCATCCCACGATTTCAGAGAAACAAATAATCACGGATTAAGATAATCACATGCTTAACGGCCGCCAGACGTCCGAACAGATTCTGTCGGGATTTCATTCCCTGTCATACTGACACGGTCAACATGACAAATGCTGGTCATTTACAAATACCCGCATGATGAAACAGCAGGACAAGGTATCCATTAATCAAGCGAGTCTTTCATCCACCTTCGAGTTTGTATGGACTTATAATCCAATTCACAAAACGATAAAGTAAATCAAAACTAATCACGGTTCAGAATAATTGGTTTATTAACTACTTGTCGATGAGAAAGTTTGAGGAAATACAGAAAGAGGAATTAAGGAGGAACACCGAAGAGCCAAGCAGTGTGAGAAATGAAGCAGGGTATGCCTGTATAAATACAGCCACCAACAGAACGTTTAATGCATCTTCAAAACACGATACGGTGTGCACAGGAAAACGCAACTATGAAGGTACGTCTACGAGTTTAAGTTCTTTATTAAGTTAAAAAAAAACCTTATCAGCATTAATACATACATATATAATCACAATATATATACAAATATATAAATACAGGTGAAGAGTGATTTAAGAATTAATGGTAAAATTAACATAGTATACTAGTAATAGTGGTGGGCAAATAAGGATAAAATGATATTCGTCTTCTATATCATTAGAGTTACAAATAGTGCATTTTCTTTCGGCCCTGTCAATTTTCCCATGCATTCCGGTTTCTATATTTAATTTGTGTGCACTAATTCGGATCTTTGATATTTCTTCTTTTAAGTGATTTAATATAGTCTATAGATATTAAAGGGACTAACCTGAGTTTTTGGCAATTGTTAAGATGATGTCAACGTACAGGTTTAATTACTTATTAATTTTTTTCTTCATACAATATTAGTTGCTGTATTTTAAATTGTGTTTTGGTCGTTCTAGTATTTGTACTAGTTTAAACTTCATTTTATATCCTATATATATATATATATATATATATATATATATATATATATATATATATATAAATATAAAGGGACCACAGGAATAACCTGTGAAGTCACATATTTAGTAAGGTGATATTTTTAAATTTTAACATTTACAACTCTGCAGTATTTTATTAGTCGGAAACATCTTACACTTATTGCAGAAAACTCGGGATAGTCGCTATAAAAAGAGTTCACGTCATAACAAACATCGGTATGCACTGGATACAAATACATGTATACACTCATTAAATGACTTTATCATTTCGTGGAATATACATATACCTAAGAAAGCATAATTTACCAACTACTTTTAATGGCATACCATAATTATAGGTTTTTCATTTAGTGTGTCACTGTGACCTTGACACACACGGCAGTTATAATACTGACTATCTTTCTTCTTTTTTTGTTTTGTTGTATGAACGAAGTTATTTGGAGACCAAATCGAGTTTGGGTTAGTTTAAGATATAAAGACAACCAAAAACATGTTAGATATACAAATACTGATATTCTGAACGAGAAAACATAATTAATATGTAATTTTAGTAATTAAAACATTTTACACTTATTGCAGAACACCCAAGATAAAACTGTTTCACGTAAAACCAAAGTTTGGTATGCATTGGATACAAATACATGTATACACTCATTAAATGGTTTTATTATCGGTAGCAGACGATTTATTGCAATCCAAAAGTCCTGATACAAGATATCATGGAACACTTTTCGAGAACCGATTTTTCCAACACCATCGGAGTTTCCGTAACTTAAATCGGAAATGTTTGTAAAGCACATTTCATTATATATATTTTTTAAATTTAAATTAGCCATTTCCTTTGATATGCGTAATATCAGAATGATCAGAATAGAATAGTAACGTTCGAGGCGACTTGTCCAAAAAACAAATAACGCTTTTTTTGTTTAATGACACAACTAAAGCACATTGATTAATTAATCATCGGCCAATGGATGTCAAACATTCAGTAATTCTGGCACGTGGTCATCAGAGGAAACCCTCTACATTTTTCCATTAGCAGCAAGTGATCTTTTATATGCACTTTCCCACAGACAGGAAAACACATACCACGGCCTTTGATCAGTTGTGGTGCATTGATTGGAACGAGAAAAAATCCAATTAGTTGAATGGATGCACCGAGGTGGTTCGATCCTGCGACGCAAGCACCTCAAGCGAGCACTCAACCGACTAAGCTAAATTCTGCCCCAAAATACTAAGACCTACCAGTGTCCTGGCCATTTTCAACATAACAATACAGACATCGACATTATATTATCTTTAATATAACTGACGCAATATAACCGTAAATATAACTCTCTTTTTTCAAACATTCAAATATTTCACAAATATATTGCAATACGTATTACAATACACATGCACATTTCGCAACATATCGCAATAAGTTTCTTTTGGTTAACGACATCACTAGAGCACATTCATTTATTTATTATCGGCTATTGGATGTCCGATGTTTGGTAACTTTCACATGTAGTCTTAGAGAAGAAACCCGCTACATTTTCCCCCATTTGTAGCAAGGGATATTTCCATCCCACAGACATGATAGCACATACCACGACCTTTGATATATCAGTCGTGGTGCACTGGCTAGACGCAGTACGAAGATTACTGGTAATACCCAACCCTATGTAGCAGTAGTAGTAGCAATAGCAACAACACCACACGGTAGCTGCAGAAGCAGCCACACTAGGCATATAAAACTATTGTCCTTTTTTTTCCTATGTCCAGCCAAACTAAAATAATTAACCGAATAATACCTTCGTTTAGCTTTAAACGGATAATCTTCGTATCTGCAGTGTCTGAACGAACTCTCATCACTGGAAATAGTTCGCACAACTTGAATATCTCGAAATACAGGTTGTACTATTCCAAATAAAATCCCATAGGCGAAAAATGTGGTTAAAAATGCTATATGCAATGTATCAAACAAATTATGACCCATAAATATCAATATTCCACATCCCCACCCCACAGTATTAAGTGGCGGGTCCAAAAACTCCATTGGGGGGGGGGGGGACAATGACATGAGGCGGAATGCCAATGGAACTTGGAGGGAAGTTTGGAGGGGATCGTAAAACAATTAACATTAATATATAATAAATTTATAACTGTCACAAAATTTAGGGGGGAGGGGGTCCGGGTGAGGTGGCTGTTTCGGGGACACGTTTCAAGTTTAAATACATTTCCAGCCTTCTGAACAGAGTAACAGCCATGGTCCCCACGATCCCGTCCACCTTGTTGCGCGGTCCATGCACCTCTTATTAAAACATTTTTAAAAATATTAAATTAGGTAAATATTAAATTATTAAACTCATTATTATTAATTGTCTCTCAAAAACAATATTTAGCTTGCACCACACGGAGAAATTTACGTTCTGGTTCTTTAATTACACATTACTTAAATTGTTTATATATTTTATATATTTCAGATAACTTTGATAATAATCTCCATTGTGCTTCTGGCACGCTCTGATGGAGAAAGTACTTACAATGAAACAACAGAATACCCAGAGAAATCTGCCTTTTTCCAAATTTATTTCCAAGGCAAGGGTAACAACCCAGGTAGCCATAACAGCCAGGCAAGGAACACTGGGGGAACTAGTGGTTACAAAATGCAGACTGGAGGAAGCAGTTATAATACTCAAGGAACCAGTGGTTACAATGCGCAAGGAACTGGAGGCATTGGAGGCACTGGAAACACTGGAGGCACTGGAAACACTGGTTACAACACGCAGAACACTGGAAACACTGGTGGTTACAGAATGCAGAACACTGGAAACACTGGTGGTTACAACACGCAGAACACTGGAAACACTGGTGGTTACAACACGCAGAACACTGGAAACACTGGTGGTTACAACACGCAGAACACTGGAAACACTGGAGGCACTGGAAACACTGGTTACAACACGCAGAACACTGGAAACACTGGTGGTTACAGCATGCAGAACACTGGAAACACTGGTCGTTACAACACTCAGAACACCGGAAACACTGGTGGTTACAACACTCAGAACACTGGAAACACCGGTGGTTACAACACGCGACGAAACAGCGGCCACAGTAATCAGGGAAGTGGAGGTTCTGGTTACAGCACCAATCAAGGCTCTGGCCACAACACTAACCGAGGTGGCGGCGGTCACAGCAACACACAGGGAGGCAGTGGGTACGGCAATCAAGGCGGAAGTGGCTACAACACTCAGCGAGGAGGCAGCGGGTACAATACCCACGGAGGCGGAGGCAGTGGTTACAACAACCAGAGAACTGGTTACGGCTCGAACACTGGGGGAAGCGGCTACCCATCCCAAGGAAGCAGCGGCGGCTACCCATCTCACGGAAGCAGCAGCGGCTATCCATCTCACGGAAGTAGCAGTGGCTACCCATCTCACGGAAGCAGCAGTGGCTATCCATCACATGGCGGAAACAGTGGCTACTCGTCGCAGGGCGGATACCCACAACATGGTGGTAATAGTGGCTACAACAGTGGATACCCATCACAAGGTGGAAACAGTGGATACCCGTCACATGGTAGCAACACTGGCTACAACACACAACGACATGGAGGTGGTTACCAGTCTACTAACCAAGGCCACTCTCACAACTCAAATCCCTACAACAAACGCAGTGGACACCGGTTCTGTCCCAACCAAACAGTGTATGAGGACATTTACAGATGGAGCGCTATCGCAACCGGATACCCAGAGTAAGTGCGATGTATGTTAGGTGATGCAGAAGGCGAAGAAAACGGATGGATAATTGTGGGATGAGATGCACAAATGTATATAGGCCTACATTGTAATTTATAAAGCGATAGTGTGCAATTAATAAAAAATCCAATTCTTCCTTTTCATCTCAAAGTATTATTAACTGGACAAAAATGTATCGTATGGGGAGGGGGGAGGAGGGTGGCATTTTTATATACTCTCCACCGGAAAAATAAAATTTATTTTAAACTATGGCAAAAACTGTGACAGACCCACCAGAAATAAAATGCTAGTAATTAGATGTCTGTTAGAGTATCATCATACATAACACACCTTCACACGTACGCTCGCGCGCATGCACGCACATACCGACACAAACACACATATACACACACATACACACACACACATACACACACACGCACACATATACACACACACGCATACACACATATACACACACATACACAGACACGCACACACACATACACACACGCACACGCACACGCACACACACATACACACACACGCGCACACACACACATACACACTAATTTAGACTATATTTTCTTCCAGGGCAGATATTACTACCGAGCTCAACAACACCGTTGCCGTAGCTTCCTGTTTGAATATGACGGCTACACCTATCACTGTTCCCATGTTACCGCTTGTGGATCCTTTGTGAGTATTAATTCCATAAGCACTGGATATAGCACATATGCTGTATGCATCTCACGCACAAACACACATCATCATATTCCATATTTGTTATGTATAATTTTGTTTATTTACGTTATTCTTTTCAAAATCTTGATAATCCATTTGTGTTGAAAGGAAAACGATGGATTGGAATGTAAATGTTATCATGAATAACGCTACAATTTGTATAAGAACATATTGAATTTTAAACCTAAACTAACGCGCTGAATATATATATATATATATATATATATAACTGTGTGTGTGTGTGTGTGTATATATATATATATATATATATATATATATATATATATATATATATATATATATATATAGTTTCTCAATAAATTATCATCAAATTGCATATGTTAAATTCAATGAAGCGAACTTATGGGTCATCCTTGTATTAAACATGATATTTGATCTATACAATTTATGATCCACATCATCATCATCATCATCAACAGCATAATCATAATGATTTATTGCTCATAACATATACAATTTTTGAGCTCTACTGTTATTCCACTTTGTTCGTCTTGGGGCGGGATGTATGCCCAGTGGTAAAGCGCTCGCTTGATGCGCGGTCGGTGTGGAATCGATCCCCGTCGGTGGTCCCATTGGGCTATTTTTCGTTCCATCCAGTTCACAACGACTGGTATATCAAAGGTGGTGGCATGTGCTATCCTGGTTGTGAGATGGTGCATACAAAAGATCCCTTGCTACTAATGAAAAACAATGTAGCGGGTTTCCTTTCTGAGACTATGTTAAAATTACCAAATGTTTTACATCCAATAGCCGATGATTAATAAATCAGTGTGCTCTAGTGGTGTCGTTAAACAAAACAAACTATTTTGTTCTTCTTCTCGGAGCGGGATTTAGCCCAGTGGATAGAGCGTCTGCTTGAGATGCTTTGATCGTAAGATGGGACTCTCTCGATGAAACCGGGGGCGGCATGTAGCTCAGTGGCACAGCGCTCGCCTGATGCGCGATCGATCTAGGATCGATTCCCGTTGGTGAGCCAATTAGGCTGTTTCTCGTTCTAGCCAGTACTCCACAACTGGTTTAACAAAGGCCGTGGTATGTACTATCCTGTCTATAGGATGGTGAATATAAAAGATCCCTTGCTGCTAATCGAGAAGAGTAGCCCATGAAGTGGCGACGGTGGGTTTCCTCTGTCATATCTCTGTGGTCCTTAACCATATGTTCGACGCAATATAACCGTAAATAAAATGTGTTGAGTGCGTCGTTAAATAAAACATTTTCTTCCTTCCTTCTCTCGATGGACCCATTCTCAGAATAGTTGTTTTTCCCCAACTAGTTACAACCATTGACTCACAACTGGTTTATCAATGTGGTATGTGCTGTCCTGTCTGTGACAAAGTACATATAAATGATCCCTTGTTGCTAATGGGAACAAATGTGGAGGATTTGCTTTAAGACTATAATATGTCAGAATTACCAATATTTGACATCCAATAGCCTAGAAGATTAATATCAGTGGCAGATCCAGAAATTCCATTTAGGGAGGGGGGGGGGTCAGTGACATGAGATGGAATGCCAAGGGAACTTTGGGGGAGGTTTGGAGGGAGTCGTAAAAAAATGAAAATTAATATATAATTATAACTATTGCCCCCCCCCCCCCCCGATCCGCCTCTGAATATAATCACTGTGCTTTAGTAGTGTCGTTAAACACACTTTCGTCAGGATCACCTTCTTCTTTCAGGCTGGGACACGTGAAGGACACGTGTAACAAAACGTCTGCTCTCCTACAGAGCTACTTCAGCGCCAACCCGTTAAACCAAGGAAGATGCTGGTTCCTTCAGCTCATGCAGGAGCCCGTTTACATCGTCACGTGCCAGTAAGTACCCGGAAGTTTATATCTGCTGCTAGTAGAATGGCACGAATTGGTCTAGCGTCATTACAACCATTTAAGTTTCATACTCGCTCGTTTTACATGGGTACACATTGTATGTCAGAATTTGTAGCATGAACAAAAAGGCGTTCCCGGTGAACAGGACTATATAGGTATAGTCATAGTTGCGAACATGAATTATTCCTACTTGTGTTAATTTTATCGTGTTATCATAGTCTAGTCCCCCATTTCTGTAGGGGACGGGGGCGAGGGCAGACTGATTTTTGCCCGAATTAAACGAAAATGCTTGAATCTGGGTAACAACAGTTTTTCAAACAGCTACACAGCTATATATGATAGCGAACAAATGACTCCGCATTTTTACATGAATTACAAATAATTTTCTGGCAGAATGCCACAAGTTCAAGCACATTCAAAGAATATCTCTCGTTTTTGCCCGAATTTGAGGATTTACTCCAGCACTTAGGGGGGTCAATTGTCTCCTCCCCCCCGGTCTCGTGCGCTTATGCGTGTTATTTATATTTACAATCCAGCCAATGCTCCACAACTGGTGTAACAAAGGCCGTGGAATGTACTATTCTTTCTGTGGAATGGTGCATGTAAAAGATCCCTTGCTGCTAATCGAAAAGAATAGTCTGTGAAGTGACGACAGCGGGATTCCTCTCTCAATATCTGTGTGGTCCTTAACCATATGTCCGACGCCATATAGCCGTAAATAAAATGTGTTGAGTGCGTCGTTAAATAAAACATTTCCTTCCTTCTTTATTCTTATATATTTACTATTTTTATTACCCAACAGGCATCGCTTCTGTCGTCTTTGCCGTCAAAACTACGACAAAACATTTGAAACTCGGTGCATCCGGTCACACAGATACGCCGGGGTGTGGGCCTACTGCGAAAACAACGTTGCCGGCGCTAGAATAGTCTACGACCGCATCATCGTACCCGACAACTGCCTTTGCCAGGCCGTCTACTGCTACCCGGACTGGCGCTACTAACAGGTAGTAGGAGCAGGAAGTTTGCAAAAACACAAGATGAATACAACAACAAAATTTCGAGAGACAAAGAAAAAATGTCTGAAAGCTGTGTTTGCGTGCCGGTTGTCTGTTATGAAAGATTATATTATTGGGTGTTTTTTGTATTCTTGTTTTTTTTCGTTTTTTTTCTGTTTATTTACAACTGAACAGAGGTTTCTAGCGAGGCCAGAGCTTCCGTTCAGGCGGATTGTACTGTGAGCGTCAGTGGAGGAGATAAGAGGGTGTAATAGTATTAGATTAATTTTTGCTTGCAAGAGGCGGATTTAGAAGGGGGCTCTAAATTTTGAGACAGTTATAGTTTTATTATATATTAATTTTCGTTTTTTGACGATCCCCCTCCAAACATGTCCCCCCCCCCCCCCCCCCCCCCCCCCCCCCCGGATTTTCTGGATCCACCACTGGCTTGTACATATATCCTCATATACTTGTAGTCGGTTTCAAGTAATCTTGATATTTTTAATTGCTAAAAGGCATAGTTAGAAAAATATACAAAAATTATCCCTAGACATTACTCAAGTGGAATGTTTAATAAATATTTATTTAAATATGTCAATATATTATAATTACTTATCTGCGTAACTATGTAAATATGAGTATGTAAATGGAAACAGTGAAAACTTATTTCATATAATTTAAATTTTAAACCAAAAAACCGGCTACATTGCACTTCAGTCTGTGATACATTGTAACAAGCCTACATATTAATGGTACTGTATCTCATTACATTTTCATAATTATATACTCTCAAAGACTTATGAAGTCTTATATGTCTTATGTCACTTGCACCCCTTGGCCCTTCCATTGCGCCACTGTATGTACGATCGTGTAAGTGGGTTAAAATGTATTGTGTGGGTTCCATAGCTTACAGCTATTGTTATGTTTACATGCTTCTTATTAAACAGGTGTTTTTTTCTGTTTTATCTGTGATTAATTAACACATAAAGGTGATTAATGCAATGTATTCGTAATACCTGTTATTTACGCTTGTGAATGTTGTTATATTTATGAATAAACAAGTGTAAAACAAATTAAAAGGGTCTGTTTTATTATTTATTATATCACACCATGACATCTTAAATGTACAGAATATATTAACTTTCTCAGCGAATGAAGCTTCTATGGGGAGTGGTATTCGAATATAATTTGCATAAGATGTATCTTTTAGGGGAAATGCGTGTTTCCAAGTGGGAGAAAACTAATCTAAGCTTTGCGATGGGTCATGATTCGACACCCCCCCCCCCCCCCCCCTTGGTCATTGATGTAGCCTGGATTTTATGAGGGGCGGCTCACACTGTTTACCAGTCGTGTTGTGTGGATACGAGCAAATGTGAAAAGTTAAAGTTTATTTTGTTTAATGACGCCACTAGAGCACATTGATATATTAATCAACGGCTATTGGATGTCAAACATTTGGCAATTTTGGCATGATCTTAGAGAGGAAACCCGCAACATGTTTCCATTAGTAGCAAGGGATCTTTTATATGCGCCCTCCTACAGACAAGACGGCAAATATCACGGCCTTTTAAATACCTGTCTTGGTGCACTGGTTGGAACGAATAATAGTCCAGTGGATCCACCGACGGGATTCGATACCAGGTGACCGCGTATCAGGCGAGCGCTTTACCGCTGGATTAAGTCCTTCCTTTCAAATACGAAAGGTGGTGGGACAAAAATCAAGGTGTGTCTTGGGAAATCGCCAAATACCTTCTATATGCACTGTCCTACAGGCGGAAGACCAAGATACCGCTTCGTGCTATGATGTCATTAAACAAATATTATTTTATTTCCAATGTATTTGTTTTTCTCCGACAGTTACTGCCTTCTACGGAAGAGCATATTAGGGCCAAGCGAAACAATTTTTTAATAGTTTTTTTCGAGTTGTTAATTAGAAATTTTTAGATACTAACCGAAAATTTCAAGTTACTATCTCGAAATTTCTAGTTAACAACTCCAAAAAACAACAATCCCCCCAAAACGTTTTGGCCCTAATACTCTTCCGTGGCCTTCCAAAGAATCATTTTCAATTATTTATCTGTCAGTTTGCAGCCAGTTCTGACAAATTCGGGGTTTAAAAGTGAATGGATAAGGAGAAAGAGGAGGCAGTAGTGGATTCGCACTTCGCCAATGAGCTGTGCACTATCTAGCTTTGAGCTGTCCACTAACTAGCTTTAAGCAGTACAATAACTAGCTTTGAGGTATGCAATAACTAGTTTTTAAGCTGTGCACTATCTAGCTTTGAGCTGTGAACTAACTAGCTTTGAGTTGTACGCTAACTAGTGGTGAGCTGTGCGCTAACTAGCTTTGAGCTGTGCACTAACCAGCTTTGAGCTGTGCATTAACCAGCTTTGAGCTGTGCACTAACTAGCTTTGAGCTGTGCACTAACTAGCTTTGAGTTGTCCGCTAACCAGCTTTGAGCTGTGCATTAACCAGCTTTGAGCTGTGCACTAACTAGCTTTGAGTTGTACGCTAACTAGCTGTGAGCTGTGCGCTAACTAGCTTTGAGCTGTGCATTAACCAGCTTTGAGCCGTGCACTAACTAGCTTTGAGCTGTGCACTAACTAGCTTTGAGTTGTCCGCTAACCAGCTTTGAGTTGTGCACAAACTAGTTTTGAGTTGTCCGCTAACCAGCTTTGACCTGTGCACTAACTAGCTTTGAATTGTGCGCTAACTAGCTATGAGCTGTGCACAAACTAGCTTTGAGCTGTGCTCTAACTAACTTTGAGCTGTGCGCTAACTAGATTTGAGCTGTGCACAATCTAGCTTTGAGCTGTGCTCTAACTAGCTTTGAGCTGTGCACTAACTAGATTTGAGCTGTGCGCTAACTAGCTTTGAGCTGTGCACTAACTAGCTTTGAGCTGTACGCTAACTAGCTTTGAGTTGTACGCTAACTAGCTGTGAGCTGTGCGCTAACTAGCTTTGAGCTGTGCACTAACCAGATTTGAGGTGTGCACTAACTAGCTTTGAGCTGTGCACTAACTAGCTTTGAGCTGTGCATTAACCAGCTTTGAGCTGTGCATTAACCAGCTTTGAGCTGTGCACTAACTAGCTTTGAGCTGTGCACTAACTAGCTTTGAGTTGTCCGCTAACTAGCTGTGAGCTGTGCGCTAACTAGCTTTGAGCTGTGCACTAACTAGCTTTGAGTTGTCCGCTAACTAGCTGTGAGCTGTGCGCTAACTAGCTTTGAGCTGTGCGCTAACTAGCTTTGAGCTGTGCACTAACTAGCTTTGAGGTGTTCACTAACTAGCTTTGAGCTGTGCACTAACTAGCTTTGAGGTGTGCACTAACTAGCTTTGAGCTGTGCACTAACTAGCTTTCAGCTGTTCACTAACTAGCTTTCAGCTGTTCACTAACTAGCTTTCAGCTGTACACTAACTGGGCGGGCCGTAACCTAGTGGTAAAGCGTTTGCCTGGATCGATCCACTTCGGGTTATTTCTCGTTCTGGCCAGTGCACCCACGACTGATATATCAAAGGCCGTGGTATGTACTATCCTTTCTGTGGAATGGTGCATATAAACTATCCATTGCTACAAATGGTAAAATGTAGCGGGTTTCCTCTCTAGAACTATATGTTTAAAATACTAAATGTTCGACTTCCAATAGCCGATTATTAATAAATTAAAGTGCTCTAGTGGTGTCGTAAAAGAAACCAAACTTTTTAAAAACTGTTTAACTATGCACTAACTAGCTTTAATTGGCTGTATACTAACTAGCTTTAATTGGCTGTATACTAACTAGCTTTAATTGGCTGTACATTAACTAGCTTTCATGGGCTGTGCACTAACTAGCTTTCATGGGCTGTGCACTTACTAGCTTTCATGGGCTGTGCACTAATTAGCTTTAATGGGCTGTGCACTAACTAGCTTTAATGGGCTGTGCACTAACTAGCTCTAATGAGCTGTGCACTAACTAGCTCTAATGGGCTGTGCACTAACTAGCTCTAATGGGATGTGCACTAACTAGCTCTAATGGGCTGTACACTAACTAGCTTTGAGCTGTGCACTAATTTAAGTCATTATCATCAGGCAGTGGTACTCAACAGTATTATATGTTTGGTCAGACACCAACCAGTTCGTAGGAACCGGATATCCTGCGAGGAGGGCTGTGCCCCCACTTATGGACGAAAATTAACGGGGGTGTTTTTTTCTCCTACTTTACAAAAATAAAAATACAAATATGGATTCTTCCTCCTCTCCCTCCACTAGAGATCGTGCCACCCCACCCCCAACTCCAGATATTCCAGCGGACCTGCCAATATAAAATAAAGAAAATGGGAATTCGTTTCTTTTTTATCGACGACAAACTACTAGATTATATTGGCTGTGAATAGTGGATTGATCCCTATTATATTTAACATTTGTACACCCGTTGTGGAGCACTGGTTGGAATGAAAAATAGCCCAACGGGACCACCGGTGGAGATCGATCCTAGACCCATGTTGGAGGGACTAATGTGTATAACACCAAACCGGAAGTATGACTGATAAAACCTGTGGCAAGATCATGTCATGGAAAGATAGAAATATATTATTAAATGTTTTCTTTAACGCCACTTAAACACAGTACATTTTGCTAATTTTAATAAGGTGTTATTCTACACGTGATCGTTATCGCAACACCGGCTGCTCATTTCGAGAAGCCACAAATGGCATAATGTAACACCAGTTTCATGATGCATGTATAAAAATAATATGGATTACACAGTTTTTGACAACACATTTTATGAAGTAAATGTCATTGTCAAAGGGAACCGGCCTCGGTGGCGTAGTGGTTAGGCCATCGGTCTACAGGCTGGTAGGTACTGGGTTCGGATCCCAGTCGAGGCATGGGATTTTTAAACCAGATACCGACTCCAAACCCTGAGTGAGTGCTCCGCAAGGCTCAATGGGTAGGTGTAAACCACTTACCCGACCAGTGATCCATAACTGGTTCAACAAAGGCCATGGTTTGTGCTATCCTGCCTGTGGGAAGCGCAAATAAAAGATCCCTTGCTGCTAATCGGAAGAGTAGCCCATGTAGTGGCGACAGCGGGTTTCCTCTCAAAATCTGTGTGGTCCTTAACCATATGTCTGACGCCATATAACCGTAAATAAAATGTGTTGAGTGCGTCGTTAAATAAAACATTTCTTTGTCAAAGGAAGGAAATGGTTTATTTAACGACGCACTCAACACATTTTATTTACGGTTAAATGGTGTCGAATATATGGTTACGGACCACACAGATATTGAGGACGGAAACTCGCTGTCGCCACCTCATGGGTTTCTCTTTTCGATTAGCAGCAAGGGATCTTTTATATGCACCATCCCATAGACAGGATAGCACATACCACGGCCTTTGGTGTACCAGTCGTGGAATGAATGAATGTTTAAGGACACCTCAGCACGAAAAATACATCGGATATTGGGTGTCAAACTATGGTAACTGTAAATACAATGTGATGATCAATATGAATATAAAAATTCAACAATTATATTAAAACACAGTGTAAAGAACTCTGCAAAAATACAAATATCACAGATATATAAAATTAAAATTTAGAGTAAAAGGCAGTATCGCGTAAAAATTGTAAGACAAATTCAGGATGAAATCGAAAGGATTCCATCACATTTCGTGGTCCAAATATATCTTTTCGAGTTTCTTTCAGATACCTTACATTCCACAAAAATGTGGCGCACCGTCAGAGTACACTGACAGTGCTCACACTGAGGTGGAGGATCCTTCTTCAAAATAAATGCATGAGTCAAATATGTATGACCGATGCAAGCATGACACAAGACTATTTTATCCTTCCTGCACTGTCTATAGGAGGACCGCCACTCTCCCAAGACTGGCTTGATAGAATGAAGCTTGTTCGCAACCGCACCGTCCCAATCATGTTGCCAAGTCGAAAAGATAAATTTGTTGATATTATTTTTAAAATCAGTATAAGGCACACCAACCCTGGCATGAAGCAAATCCAAAGCAGGCGTGGCAGCTGAATCTGCATTTTCATTACCCCTGATGCCAACATGGCTGGGCACCCAACAAAATACAATAACTTTATTGGCAATGGATAAAAAGACACCCTTTCGTATCAGGGATGGTCCAGCTTCATATTACGTAAAGCTTGGAGACACGAAAGTGAGTCGGTGAAAATAATACATTTGGATGTACTAGAATCCTTTAGTTCTTCCAAGGTTTTAATGACTGCCTAAACTTCAGCACTAAAAATTGATGCTGAGTCAGGCAATCTCATGGAAAGTGATGTGTCTGATGGAAAAACTGTAGCACAAGCCACAGAATTCCCATCCCGTGATCCGTCGGTATACACAGGAATGTAATCACGGTACCTGTCCTGAATTTCCATGAACAATTGCTTGTACACAATAGTATCTGTACGATCTTTCTTCAGATGCGCCAGATCAAACACAATTTTAGTTGGTGGTAAAACAAAATATGTTTCCAAAGTGTCCAAGTGTCAAATAAATCAATGTTGGAAAGCGACAAAAAACGTTGAATGCGAAGACCAAATGTAGGAATAGTACCAGTCGTGGTGCACTGACTGGAGCGAGAAATATCCCAATGGGCCCACTGATGGGGATCGATCCCAAACCGACCACGCATCAAGCGAGCACTTTAACACTGGGCTACGTCTCGCCCCACTAATTGTCAAAGATGCCAAATATGAGAAAACATTTCTTTTGTATGGAAATACGTTATGACCTCTGTAGATTTTGGAGGTGGTGTATTCCATAATACATGTACATGTAATAAAATTGGTATAAATAACATCGAATTGACAAAAACACAAATATATGGAAAATAAATACATTTTATTGAACAAAATATATAAAAAAATTGTCAGATTAAATATCAGCATAGCAAGTCTATGATACCTGTACTGTCGTGTAAAGTGTACGGTGATTTTGGTTGAAATGTGTGATGTTTATAATATGACTATGTACACGTTAAAAGAACGCGTAATATAGTACTGTATAACTATTTTAGTATATGTACACCAACATGATTATATATGTCTGCAAAAAACGCAGTTTTACACTGAAGTACACATATCAAGAAATACACTCTGATTAATGGTTTCTATAAACCAAAAACATTGAAAAAATGTATGTGTATATGTATGTACGTATGTATGTCTGTCTGTCTGTCTGTATGTATGTAAGTATGCATGTATAATTCACGAAATCCTCTCCGCTGCTGGATTATACATCATGAAAAAAACCAACATAAAAAACAGGTTGAATACAAATAAATGTAAAAAAAAGAGGAGTTAAATACAACATCGTGTTTTAATTAAGGGAAAAACAATAAAATAAAAAAAAACTCTCTTGGGTTGTACTAGAACTATCGATACGGTCACACTACATCTGCAACATAAAAAATGTACATCAGGTTTCATAGCTAATGCGCTATAAAGGGTCAATCATCGAAGAATATGACATCAGTAGTCTTTGTAGCAGTAGACCTGTTTACAGTGGCAGGCGACAGGGAGGAGGACTTTCTCGTAGACTATTCTCTTGTTGACCTCTAGGTCCTCGCAAAAGGCGTGCATGCCAAACACTTGGTACTTCTTGACACAGTGGTTTTCCTTGTTGCTCGAAAAAATATTATCACAGTGGTCGCACTTGTGGTATCTGGCAAGGCAGAAAAACAAACGTGCAACGAAATTAGTCGAAAAGAACTATGGACAATACATACACATGTACATACATACATACATACATATATAATGAAAGATACAAAATGATCATGTCTCTGTGTGTAAAATATGTAATAATAAAATGTCTCTATATGTAAAATATATAACAATAAAATGTCTCTATGTGTAAAATATATAACAATAAAATGTCTCTATGTGTAAAATATATAACAATAAAATGTCTCTATGTGTAAAATATATAACAATAAAATGTCTCTATGTGTAAAATATATAACAATAAAATGTCTCTATGTGTAAAATATATAACAATAAAATGTCTCTATGTGTAAAATATATAACAATAAAATGTCTCTGTATGTAAAATATATAACAATAAAATGTCTATGTTTGTAAAATATATAAGAATTAAATGTATCTCTATGTACATATATAACAATAAAATGTATCTGCATATATATATGAATATTGAATTTGTGCATGCGTGTATGTTTGCGTATGAGTATGTGTTTTGTATGCATATACATGTACATATATTCTACTTCTGGAATCTAGAACTCATATTGTTTGTTCATGGGAGGCAACTCTTGTTTATGTTTACATATGGCAAGCCTGCTGAGCAAAACAAGCATGGATGATGGATATTACATTCACATGCACTTTATACGAGGCTCTAAATTATTTCATTATATTCGGATAGCATTTGTACCCACATGATGCACACAGGTTTCTAAAATTAGCTAACACATCAATATACATACACGCATTCTGTGAAGTGGAACAACGTCTGATAGTCCTGGAGGACCCAGCAAAAGCCGCGAGTGTCGCTGATAAAACTGTGGAGGGGCAGTTCGTAACTCGGGCAGATGTCCTTCGAGTGAGTCAAGCTGAAAACAAAAATCAACAACCATGAAAACGTATTGATATGGCTATGCTCAATTGGGAGCTGTACGGCTACGTGCACCGAATTTCACCCGCTTCACGTCAACTGACAGCGATGTAAGGTCTACTCGAGTACTCGTGGAGACCCTACAACTGACAGCGATGTAAGGTCTACTCGAGTACTCGTGGAGACCCTACAACTGACAGCGATGTAAGGTCTACTCGAGTACTCGTGCACGGGCCGAGTCTAGCAAGACTCGAGTCCGTTCACAAGACTCGAGTACCCGAACAAGTGAAACAATGTAGGACATTAAGTTCAACAGTTAACTAATCAGCAATACAAGTTAAACAATAATTATATGCTTAAACGCTAGTTTCTCCTTTTAATATGGCCGTCCGTCCGTCCATCGGTCACAATGCTTACTAAATGCAGTAAATTGGAATGGTTTGGCATTCATGTTCAGCGCTGAAATGAAGATGCATAATGCTATTTTACTTTATTCCTTAGTCTCATTATCATCTAGTGTAAGTGTCGGGTACTTGGGTCCTGGTCGAATTTGACCCTCGAGTACTCGTGTCCAATATGTTGGACTCGTGGAGGCCATACAGCAATGGCTAAAACACAAAAGGCGCGGATCCAAGGGGAGTGGATGCTGGGAGTTCGCTCCTTAGAGACCTAAACTTCGATGTGTATTGTATTGAATCTCGGGGTCAGCTTTTAATTATTATAATTGTTTTCGTGTTAGTGGGGACGATTGACATATATATATATATACCCATTTTTTAAAGTTGCACTCGCTCCCAGGGACAATCATGTATTCGCCCCTGCATATAAAAGTTTATGCTTTGATGTTTTTAAAAAGGTAAATATTTGTTAAGATGCAGGAGAAGAATTTGAGATATGTCTATGAGGGTTTTTGTGGTTGTTTTTGTTGTTTTGATAAATTTCTTTTGAATAATTATAATAAATGTAATGTATAATGTGGTCACGTATTTCGTTACCTCGAAAAATGAAGGTCAATCGAGGCTTTGCGTAATTTGTTGGACGCTCTGAAACTTCATTCATTTTATCATAAAATTGCTGTGTTTGAAGAAAATGTAATATTTATGTTACTATTATTTATTCTGGGTTCGGAATTCGTTTTCTTATACTATTACTATTGCCATTGGATTTAACTTTGCCGTTTAGACCATTATAAGTTATTAAATGCTAGATTTTTATTAAATTTTGTTTCAAAATAGGGGCGTGGGGTGATATTTTATTTTTTATTTTATATTTTCAGGAATTTAAAATACCGCACATAGAGCAAAAAATTATTGTTTAAGGCTAAAAAGAAATTTAAAAAAATATATATAGAGGTTATTACCAGAGTGTTTTTCGGTATCGTCAATATCATATATTAGGAATAAAAGCCAGAGGCTCGCATAATACATTATTTTTATTCCTAATATATGATATTGACGATACCGAAATACACGAGGGTAATAATCTCTTTATCATATAAGCTCAAGCTTAATACAACGTGTTTTTGTAAACTGTACAGGCAACTTTAATTCCAGTCCGCCATTACTACATATTCAAATGACGTAAGAATATGTGGCGCGGTGTAGGCCTATTTTTGAATGGAAATGACGTCAAACATCAAAATAAAGTTATGCCTAACGTTTTTTGTTTTCTGAACGCTGGACAGCTTTCAGTGTCAAATTGCCATTGAAATGTTTTTATTTGATGACTATGAAAGTAAAGTTTGTTTTATTTAACGACGCCGCTAGAGCACATTGATTTTTTATCTTATCATCGGCTATTGGACGTCAAACATATGGTCATTCTGACACTGTTTTTAGAGGAAACCCGCTGTCGCCACATAGGCTACTCTTTTTACGACAGGCAGCAAGGGATCTTTTATTTGCGCTTCCCACAGGCAGGATAGCACAAACCATGGCCTTTGTTGAACCAGTTATGGATCACTGGTCGGTGCAAGTGGTTTACACCTACCCATTGAGCCTTGCGGAGCACTCACTCAGGGTTTGGAGTCGGTATCTCGATTAAAAATCCCATGCCTCGACTGGGATCTGAACCCAGTACCTACCAGCCTGTAGACCGATGGCCTGCCACGACGCCACCGAGGCCGGTTTGATGACTATGAATGCATACGTCAATCATGGAGTGTCACCTAAGTACGTTTGCTTAAATGTCAATAAACCTAGTGCCGAGACCTCGACTAATTTACATCTAATTTGCAAAGTTATCAAATTCTTAAAGTATGTGATCTGAAAAATATCACATACTTTGATTGCACTGAAAATGTAATATATTATATGATATATATATATATATATATATATATATATATATATATATATATAAACAATAAAATCAAATCATAATCATAAAAAAAATAACAACCGGGAACAGGTGTTTATCCTCGGGTCAGATCCATATGTATGAATATCTAGGCTTTGTCTTGTAATGGCTTTATATTCTGTACACTCCAGCCCCCCCCCCCCCCCCCCCCCCCCCCCCCCCCACCAGTATCCACCATGCATTCATCTCATACTTATAGACATGTAATTAATATACGGTGAGTGATTGATGATCTACGTCACCCGGCTTACTATGGGTCCTGTGGCACGTGGTAATCGCCTTCCGTCGATAACTGTTCGTGCAGACAGTTAGCTAGTTCCTGGCGGTTGTTCAACTCATCGGTAATTTCCATGCTGAAACAGACGGAGAGACATACGAGTGATCAACATCTCACCTTTTGTACATCACATAATATCGTTAATATAATACACACATGGCCTTTTAAAAAAAAAATTAGCATCGATGATGTCGTGGTCAAGCAATCGGACATAAGTTTTAACGACTCGGTGGGTAGGTATAAGACCACTACACCCTCTTCTCTCACACTAATCACTAACAACTAACCACTAGCCTGGACAGACATCCCAGATAGCTGAGGTGTGTGTGCCCAGGACAGCGTGCTTGAACCTTAATTGGATATAAACACGACAATAACTTGAAATGAAATAATATATAGGTTTTTTTTTAAAGTTCCCGATTGTTGAACTTGCCAGATTCCGCATTCCTCAACGATCTTTTTTGAGCTGAGGTCCAGTCGTGCTAGATATTGCGCACAAAGATGGATTCCATAAATACAATCATAATGGAGGCCGCCATCTTTGTTTCTTAACACAGAAGTGGCTATATACACGGCGGCCGTTTATATATAGCCTGGGGTTTTGAGGGCTGGCTATCTACACGGCGGTTATATTTGTGGATGAAAGCCCACTGTAAGACCACACCCTCATATAAACGTTACATCAGGTATACCAAAGAAAACAAACGTAAAATTACACAAGTCATGCCTTATGTCGGCGTGCATGTTTATAAGCCTGTGGATTTATACAAGCTTGGGAAGTTCTAAATCCGAAAGAGGCGGGATCTAGTTCAGTCGGTAGAGGACTTGCCTGGGGTGATTGCGTTGTAGGATAGACCCAGCTCAGTGGACTCATTCTCTCACTGGGTTTTGTTTCCTGTCCCAGCCAGTACACCACGACTGGTATAGCAAAGGTCGTGGAGTCTGCTGTTCTCTGTGGGAAAGATACCTTGCTATTAACGGAAAACCCCCCCAAATGTAGCGGGTTTCCTTTCTAAGACTATATGTCAGAATAACCAAATGTTTGACACCTCATAATCGATGATTAATAACCCAATGTTCTCTCTTCGTTCCAGCCAGTGTACCAAGGCCGTGGTAAAGTAAAGTAAAGTTTGTTTTATTTAACGACGCCACTAGAGCACATTGATTTTTTATCTTATCATCGGCTATTGGACGTCAAACATATGGTCATTCTGACACTGTTTTTAGAGGAAATCCGCTGTCGCCACATAGGCTACTCTTTTTACGACAGGCAGCAAGGGATCTTTTATTTGCGCTTCCCACAGGCAGGATAGCACAAACCATGGCCTTTGTTGAACCAGTTATGGATCACTGGTCGGTGCAAGTGGTTTACACCTAACCATTGAGCCTTGCGGAGCACTCACTCAGGGTTTGGAGTCGGTATCTCGATTAAAAATCCCATGCCTCGACTGGGATCCGAACCCAGTACCTACCAGCCTGTAGACAGATGGCCTGCCACGACGCCACCGAGGCCGGTACGGCCGTGGTATGCGACGCCCTGCCTGTGGGAAAGTGCGTATAAAAGATCCCTTGCAACTAATGGAACAAAACACATGTATCGGGATTCTTCTCTAAGACTATATGTCAGAATAACCAAATGTTTGACATCAAATAGAAGGAAGGAAATGTTGGTTTTTTATTTAACGACGCACTCAAAATGTTTTATTTACGGTTATATTGCGTCAGATATATGGTTAAGGACCACACAGATATGGAGAGAGGAAACCCGCTGCCACCACTTCATGGGCTACTCTTTTCGATTAGCAGCAAGGGATTGTCTATATGCGCCATCCCACAGACAGGGTAGTACCTACCATGGCCTTTGATATTTCAGTCGTGGTGCACTGGCTGGAAAGAGAAATAGTCCAATGAGCCCACCGACGAGGATCGATCGCAGACCGACCGCGCATCGAGCGAACGCTTTACCATTGGGCTATGTCCTGCCCCAAAATCAAATAGCCAATGATTAGTAAATCAATGTGATCTATCATCTAGTGTTGTCGTTAAACAAAACAAACGTTCAACTTTCTACACCCTGAACGTCTCAGCGTGAGCCTGTGAGCTTGTAGATATGTTATCCAGTGGACAATAAGTCGCAGGTCCCTGGTTGAGTAAACCTCATCTCAGCATGTAATCCTACTTAGCTTAGTAACTGGTTTAACGTGCCCATATACCACTAGGGGTTTCGAACACGCCTATCCCGAGTCCGGCCTCCGATAGGATCGGGGGTCTGACCTGGGACAGGGATATGTAATCCTGCAAGCTTTTTAACGTCCCAGTGTGTAGGCTTCTAAGCTTGACTTGCTCTAAGCGTCTACTCCATTGAAAAAAGTTTGTTTGACATGTTCATCTTCTACGATGCGACAAAACAGGTTCTCGGCGATCGGACACATTCATTTCGTGTCTACTTATTTCCGTGCTTATGTCCAATTAAAGTTCAAGCACGCTGTCCTGGGCATACATATCAGCTATCTGGGCTGTCTGTCCAGGAAAGTGCTTTAGTTGTTAGTGGTTAGTGAACGAGAGAGAGAGAGAGAGAGAGAGAGAGAGAGAGAGAGAGAGAGAGAGAGAGAGAGAGAGAGAGAGAGAGAGAGAGAGAGGTGTAGTGGTCTTACACCTACCCATTGAGTCGTTAAAAGTAGTTCTGGGTGGGAGCCGGTACCGGGCTGATAACCTTGTATCTACCAACCGTATGTCCAATGACTTAACCACGATACCACCAATGCCGACACAGGTCACAGTTGGCGTGAGCGTGCGAGGAATTTTTTTCGTGCGCAAATTGCACACGTCGCACGAACATCATACGATGTCCCCCCATTTGTGTAATTGTTGTTGGGGTTTTTCTGATCTCAACAACTGGTATTTTATCTTTGTAATAGCAAGGTCGACCTGAGCTAGCCTCTAAACGTACTTACCTGGGATATCCTGACGGGTCCGCGGAGAGTCTCGTCAGATCGTAGTAGTCCGTCTGATTAGGGCAGGTCTGTGACTGGAAGTTGCGGAACCCATACCCGTACCCCGAGCCCAGGGCGGACCCGTACGGATTCACAGAGGGCATGTCGTGGCCGGCGTGGTCATCATAACGACGACCGCCGTGTGGTTTGCCGTAATACGGACCGTTACGGTGTGGATGGCCATGACGCCGGTCGCCGTGCGAGTTATGTGAGTCACCGTGCGGGTCAGCGTGCGAGTCATGCGAGTCAGCGTGCGAGTCATGTAAGTCGCCGTGTGGGTCAGCGTGCGAGTCATGTGAATCGCCGTGTGGGTCAGCGTGCGAGTCATGCGAGTCAGCGTGCGAGTCATGTGAGTCACCGTGTGTGTCATGTGGGTAAGCATGCGAGTCACCATGCGAATCGTGATAATGGTCAGCATATCGATCACCATGACGGTCTCCCTGACGATCACCATGGTAGTCGTGATCGTAGTCACGTTTGTGGTACTGGTCCGTGCCGCGAACGTGGTGAGAGTCGTCTGATCCGTATGAATTAGCGATCGGGTAATAGTCCTGGTCGTGATAGTAGGACGCTGATTTCGGTGTAGGCGTCGTGGCTGTCATGTTTGAGGCGGCCGACGGCTTGGCTTGCGTCTCGTGTAGACTTACGGCAACAAACGCCAAAACTAGGCTGGCAACAACCTATACACACAAAAAAAAATTACTTTTTTTAAAGGGACGGTAACAAAATTGCTTTATATTTACTTACATATCTTTTTTTAATATTTATTTATTTATTTTAATATTATTTTGTTTTAATGTAAATATTATACCTTGATTTACGTGCCCATAAAAAGAACAACCAAAGCATAATCAAATAACATGATTTATTAGTGGAAAGTAAATAAACATAAAGTTTGTTTTGTTTAACGACACCACTAGATCACATTGATTTATTAATCATAAGCTATTGGATGTCCAACATTTGGTAATTTTTACATATAGTCTTAGAAAAGAAACCCGCTACATTTTTTCCCCGTTAATAGCAAGGCATCTAGCGAGCGCTTTACCACTGGGCTATGTTCCGCCCTAGCGGAAAGAATCTCAGTAGTATTGGTGACTGGCTGGTCGACTCATGATGGCAGTTTTAATTTGAATTACGTATCCACACTGACAAAGCGCTTACTTCTGTTTTGATGGATATGTGGCGTAGATTCTCTATATACTTTTTTTTTTTAATGTTTTTAGCTAGGCGCGGAACGTAGCACAGTGATAAAGCGCTCGCCTGATGCGCGGCCGGTCTAGGATCAATCCCCGTCGGTGGGTCCATTGGGCTATTTTTCGTTCCAACTAGTACACAGTGACTGGTATATCAAAGACCGTTTTATGTCCTATCCTGCCTGTTCTATGCTGTATATTAAGATCCCTTGCTATTAATGGAAACCCCGCTAGCTACCGACCCTGGTCTGGCTGCTGGTGCTCTCTTGCACTTTCCAGAACGGGGTCGAAATCTGCGCCCATGTCAGGCGTGCGTTACAGCAGCTTGCTCTGGATGTGCACATTAAGCCCTAATATCTGACCTGACCTAATGGAAAAAATGTAACGGGTCTCCTTTCTAAGACCATATGTAAAAATTACCATATATTTGACATCCAATGTCCGATGCTCAATAAATCAATGTGCTCTATTGGTATCGTTAAACAGTTGAAAAAAAACACCTGTTTTGTTTTTGTTTTAGCGAATGATAGTGAGAGATATATTTATGCTCAATGAATGAATAAATGAATGTGTAACAACACCCCAGCATAAACATAAACATCGGCTAGCGGATGTCAAACTAAGGTAACTACATGTATATGAACATGATTAAGTTTAGGCCTGGGTAGGGCGTAGCCCAGTGGTTATGCACTAGCTTTATGCGTGGTCGGTCTGGGATCAATCCACGTCGGTGGGTCCATTGGGCTATTTCTTGTCACAGCTAGTGCACCACGACTGATATATCAAAGGCCGTGGTATGTGTCATCCTGTCTGTGGGATGGTGCATATAAAAGATCCCTTGCTACTAATGGAAACAAATTTAAAGGGTTTCCTCTATGACTGTGTCAAAATGACCATATATTTGACATCCAATAGCCGATGATTAATAATTCAATGTGCTCTACTGGTGTCGTTAAACAAAACAAACTTTATTTAAGTTTAGGCCTACTTTTATCTCATGATTGAAAGAAAGAAATGTTTTATTTAACGACGCACTCAACACATTTTATTTACGGTTATATGGCGTCAGACATATGGTTAAGGACCACACAGATTTTGCGAGGAAACCCGCTGTCGCCACATAGGCTACTCTTTTACGACAGGCAGCAAGGGATCTTTTATTTGCGCTTCCCACAGGCAGGATAGCACAAACCATGGCCTTTGTTGAGCCAGTTATGGATCACTGGTCGGTGCAAGTGGTTTACACCTACCCATTGAGCCTTGCGGAGCACTCACTCAGGGTTTGGAGTCGGTAACTGAATTAAAATACCCATGCCTCGACTGGGATCCGAACCCAGCACCTACCAGCCTGTAGACCGATGGCTAACCACCAGCCTGTAGACCGATGGCTTACCACGACGCCACCGAGGCCGGTCTCATGATTGAATGACTAAGGAAAGGATTATTCGCGGTCGCTTAATTATTAATTG
>NC_054704.1:52850692-52891930 GCF_016097555.1 Gigantopelta aegis
CTTTTTTCCCAGTCCAGGTACGTATGAGAAGCGGCTTTCGCCGGATTAGGTCGCCGCGTGTAAATGAAATCCACTCACAGAGAATAGCAATAGTTACAATTGCGGTGAAGAACTAGAAACAAAATGAAATGTTCATAATTGTTTGGGTTTTTTTTAATGTTAACAGTTTTGAATAACATTTAGAACTCTTAAAGGTTCACATAGACCATTCAAACACTAAAATATGCATTGCATATTATTAAAGTGGTGGACGCTAGTCCCCGAGCTATGTACCTTTTTTAATTCGCATTCAATTCATGTTCAGCTGCTACAAACACTAGGATGACCAGAAAAATACGTTGGATTTACAAACATTGATACACTAAGAAAGACATTAATAACTAGGGTAAAGGTTCATATACTGACCGGCTAAATAAAATCTAAATACATTAGTTTCAATCAGAGCGTCTAGACTGAATGAATGAATGAATGAATGAATGAATGTTTAACGACACCCCAGCACGAAAACTACATCGGCTATTGGGTGTCAAACTATGGTAATGCAAACAAATAAGGTGATGATCAACATCAATACAAAAATTCAAGATCCAAATAAAAACAGTGTAAAGAACTGTGCAAATATGAAAAAAATATCACAGATAGATACTGACTTTTACTCAAAATTTCAACGCGCGCGGTCAGCCACAATGAAATAATCGTATATGGTGTATATGTCCAAAACACAAGCCGCAGACACAACAGTCGCACAGACAGACCGCACGAATGCGCCGCATACAGTCTATATGAGCCTTTATCCTAGTTGTTTGGCAGAGTATTTAATAAGTACTTTCAGCTGTTGCACGGGTTTGTTTTTACTGTTAAATTACAAATTACAAACGTCTTTCTTAATTTATAAATTTTTGTAAATCCAACGTACTTTTCTGGTCATCCTAACGTTTGTAGCAGCTGAACATGAACTGTATGCGAAACAGACAAAAAGAAAAGAAAGAAAGAAATGTTTTATTTAACGACGCACTCAACACATATTTACGGTTATATGGCGTCAAAAATATGGTTAAGGACCACACAGATTTTGAGAGGAAACCCGCTGTCGCCACTACATGGGCTACTCTTTCCGATTAGCAGCAAGGGATCTTTTATTTGCGCTTCCCACAGGCAGGATAGCACAAACCATGGCCTTTGTTGAACCAGTTATGGATCACTGGTCGGTGCAAGTGGTTTACACCTACCCATTGAGCCTTGAGGAGCACTCACTCAGGGTTTGGAGTCGGTATCTGGATTAAAAATCCCATGCCTCGACTGGGATCCGAACCCAATACCTACCAGCCTGTAGACCGATGGCCTAATCACGACGCCACCGAGGCCGGTATATGCGAAACAGAAAAGGTTGTGGTACTCGAGTACATTTACCAGTTATAATCTATCTACGTCCCTGTTGTTGTGTTTTCCATTTCAAGTTTGCGAATAAATCTCGCTAGCAGATAACAATTATTTCTACACGTGGTTTGTTTTTGCATTTCGTTTGTTGGGGTTTGTATTGGTTTGGGGGGTGGGGGTGGGGGGGGGGGGGGGGGGGGGGGGTATTTGTAAATAGAACACAAAACACTATAAAAGTGTGTTTGTTTTGCTTAACGACGCCACTAGAGCACATTGGTGAACTAATCGTTGGCTATTGGATGTCAAATATTTGGTAACTTGGACTCGTAGTCAACAAAGAATATCCGCTACATTTTGTTCATTAGCAGCATTATCTTTTATATGCACTTTCCCACAGACAGGAAAGCACATACTACGGTCTTTGAACAGCTGTGGTGCACTAGTTGGAACGGAGGAAAAACCCAAGCAGTTGAATGAATCCACCGAGGTGGTGAAGTCACTAGAACGCAACGCAGAGAAACAATTTACAAGCTTTTGTAGTAGTTTTTTATATTTTGAGTTTTGTCAAGCCACGTCCTCAGTGTCTTTCATAGAGAAAGAAAGAAAAAAAAAATTGTTTTGTTTAAGAGCAAATTGATTAATCAATCATCGGCTATTGGATGTCAAACATTTGATAATTCTGACACGTAGTCATCAAGAGGAAACCCGCTACATCTTTCATAATGCAGCAAGGGATCTTTTATATGCACTTTCCCCACAGACAGGGTAGCACATACCACAGCCTTTGATATACCAGTCGTGGCGCACTGGCTGGAACGAGAAATGGCCCCACCGGCGGGGATCGATCCCACACCGACCGCGCATCAAGCCCCAGAGAAAGAAAGTAAGAGAGAGAGAGAGAGAGAGAGAGAGAGAGAGAGAGAGAGAGAGAGAGAGAGAGAGAGAGAGAGAGAGAGAGAGAGAGAGAGAGAGACAGAGAGAGAGTTTATTTAACAACGCACTCAGCATATATTAACTACGATTAGCAGTAAGGGATCTTTTATATGGCTCGTCCCACGGGCAGGATAATACATATCACGGCCTTTGTTACACCGGTCCTGGTGCACTGGCTGGAACGAGAAATAGTCCAATGGGCTCACCGATGGGCTCTTTACAAATGGGCTCTTTTCAAAGAACCATCAACATGTTTGATAGGAATGGCTTTGATAATACTCATGATTTCCAGTTTGAAAAATTGATCGTTAACAAACCGTTGTTCAATTTCTGGAATCATTTTTTGCCATAGTTTCTTTACACAATGTTTGAGACCGAACTTAAATGCTTTTTTTTTTTTGCTTTCTTCAAGTTAGGGTACGGGACGTAGCCCAGTAGTAAAAGAGGGCGGGACGTAGCCCAGTGGTAAAAGAGGGCGGGACGTAGCCCAGTGGTAAAAGAGGGCGGGACGTAGCCCAGTGGTAAAAGAGGGCGGAACGTAGCCCAGTGGTAAAAGAGGGCGGGACGTAGCCCAGTGGTAAAAGAGGGCGGGACGTAGCCCAGTGGTAAAAGAGGGCGGGACGTAGCCCAGTGGTAAAAGAGGGCGGGACGTAGCCCAGTGGTAAAAGAGGGCGGGACGTAGCCCAGTGGTAAAAGAGGGCGGGACGTAACCCTGTAGTAAAAGAGGGCGGGACGTAGCCCTGTGGTAAAATAGGGCGGGACGTAGCCCAGTGGTAAAATAGGGCGGGACGTAGCCCAGTGGTAAAAGAGGGCGGGACGTAGCCCAGTGGTAAAAGAGGGCGGGACGTAGCCCAGTGGCAAAAGAGGGCGGGACGTAGCCCAGTGGTAAAAGAGGGCGGGACGTAGCCCAGTGGCAAAAGAGGGCGGGACGTAGCCCTGTAGTAAAAGAGGGCGGGACGTAGCCCAGTAGTACAGCGCTCGCATAATGCGCGATCAATCTAGGATCGATCCCCGTGGGTGGGTCCATTGGGCTATTTCTCGTTCCAGCCAGTGTTCCACAACTAGTGTAACAAAAGCCGTGGTATGTACTATCCTGTCTGTGGGGTGGTGCATATAAAATATCCCTTGCTGCTAATCGAAAAGAGTAGCCCATGAAGTGGCGACAGTGGGCTTCCTCTCTCAATATATGTGTGGTCCTTAACCATATGTCCGACGCCATATAACCGTAAATAAAATGTGTTGAGCGCATCGTTAAATAAAACAATTCCTTCTTTCCCAGTTGTAAGCGCTCGCCTGATACTTGGTCGGTTTAGGATCGTAACCCCGTCGGGGGGCCCATTGGGCTAGTTCCAGCTAGTGCACCACAACTGGTATATCAAAAACCGTGGTATATGCTATCCTGACTGTAGGATGGTTTCGGGTTCGGGTTCGGGTAAATTATTTGCATGCTCATATGCCACTAAAGCTTCAAGCATGTCTGTCCCGGGCCGAGCTCTGGATTGCCGGGACAGAAGTGTGGCATGGTGACTATAAAAGATCCCTTGCTACTAATGCAAAAATATAGCGGGTTTCCTCTCTAAGACTACATGTATATGTTAAAGTTACCAAATGTTTGACATCCATTAGCCGATGAAGAAAACACTCTTTTTTTTCTTCAAGTAAATAATATTCATGAAAAGTTTCAAAATAAGATAATAAATAAACAAAACAGTTATGTTAATTTGTTTCAAATCAGTAGTATACAAAAATAAATTCAAAATAAAAAACATAAATAACTAAAATATAGTTACCTTCATTTTGTTTTTCAAGGTAGTAATATTCAAGAAATATTTGAAATTAAGATAATACATAACTAAACTATTTTTACCTTTATTCTTTTTCAAGGTAGTAATAATTAAAAAAAAATAAAAAATAAGATAATAAATAGCTAAAATATAGTTACCTTCAACTTTTTTCAAGGTAGTAATATTAAAAAATATTTGAAATTAAGATAATAAATAACTAAACTAATATCACCTTCTTTTTTTTCAAATTAAGGTAAAAAATAACTAAAACATAGTTACCTTCATGATATATTTTCTTTACAAGTTCTACCTCTTCCTCGTCTTTCTGAAATGTGATCTACCAAAAAATGACAAGTATTTCGATTTATATACGAGTTATAATAATCCTATAAAACTTAACATTTACTGTTTAAAAAAGACCCTCCTCTTTCCTTGATCCCAATTGAACAACAGTTCGCTATTCTTAACCACTGTCCATACAAGTTTTATCGATTACTAATCCCTGTAAATGTTTCCTAAAAACATATATAACCTTGTGGCACCGTCGAGTACGAAAGTGACCAACAGTGACTTAATCCCCAGGGGCCATAAAGTTTACTTTGAGTGCCTATAGCCGTGGCTCGTATTGTTGTTTTGTAAACGTTATGTTCGTTGAATCACTGGCATATCTGTGATGACTTCAAGTAAAACAAACACCACTTGTCCCCCAGTATCGTGCTTGTTTCTCAACATGTGGTCTCGACTATGCAGCTATTAAAATGATCGTAATTTTCGTCTCTAATATAGTAATTTCCATTCGTCAATATTCTCCGGATCTCTCTGTCTCTCTGTCTCTCTCTCTCTCTCTCTCTCTCTCTCTCTCTCTCTCTCTCTCTCTCTCTCTCTCTCTCTCTCTCTCTCTCTCTCTCTCCCCCTCTCTCTCTCTCTCTCTCTCTCTCTCTCTCTCTCTCTCTCTCTCTCTCTCTCTCTCTCTCTCTCTCTCTCTCTCTCTCTCTCTCTCTCTCTCTCTCTCTCTCTCTCTCTCTCTCTCTCTCTCTCTATCTTTCTCATGGTTTGGCGAAAATCATTCAGGGTTTGTTTTTAAGAAAAAAAAGAACCAAAGAACCATGGAAACAAAGAAGAAAACCCCCAGAAAGAAAACATATTACGAAGACAAACGTACCAGTGCCTAATAGACATATATATAGAAATACTGATAAGAAAGTTAAAGTTTGTTTTGTTTAACGACGCAACTAGAACACATTGATTTATTAATCATCGGCTATTGGATGTTAAAACACTTACTGCCCGGCCACGCAAAGTAATTTTGAGGTATAGTCTCAGAGAGAAAAACCCGCTACACTGGGCTCGTCCCGTTGTAATTATATCAGGAGAAAACCCGCTACAATTATTTTCCATTAATAGCAAGGGATCTTTTATATGCACCACCCCACAGACATGATAGCACATACCACGGCCTATGATATGTCGTGCATTGGCTGGAACGATAAATAGCCCTATGAGCCCACTGACGGGGATCGATCCTAGACCGATCGCGCTTTAAGCGAGTGCTTTTTATCACTGAGCTACGTCCAAAGTAGAAAGACAGCCAAAAAAAGACAGATCGATCGGAAGATATAGGCAAGATAAAAATTAAAGATTTGTTTAAAAACACTACTAGGGCCGACTGATTTATTAATCATCGGCTATCGGTTGTGGTGTATTGGTTGGGTCGGGGAAAACCCCAGTCAAAGAATGGATCCACTGAGGCGGTTCGATCCTACGTCGCAAGCATTCCTCAGGTGAGCGCTATGTGACGGCAGACATCACATTATGGTAATGTGGCGTCGGCCATATGGTTAAGGACATCACGGATAATGAGAGAGGAAACCTACTGCCGCCACGCAAAGCTCTACTCTTTGTGAATTCTAATGTACACTATTGTATTCACAGCAAGAAAATAGGGGTCTTTTGAAAAATACGTTATTTTTCAGTAATTAATCGCTGCATTATAATTCCAGCACTATTCAAACAGACATGAATAGTACTACCATGGCCATTTGCTACACCAGTTGTGGAGCTTTGGCTGTAAGGAGAAATATCCCAATGGGCTCACCGACTGGAATCGACCATAAACCGACTACAACGTCAGGCCCCGTTCCACGAAGCGATCTTAGTCATATCTTCAGGAGTTATTATTTAAAACATTTCAAGGTATGACCGTACTGCAATGCACACTAACATATGCACTTAAGGTGATCTCAGCGCTAAGATCGCTTTGTGGAACGGAGAACCAGTGATGAGCGCTTTGTACCACTGGGCTACGTCCCGTTTTGTATGAAATATATAGGAAGACGAAACAAAAACTGACTGAATGTCCAAATCTGTGATCTATATACCAGGAATTTTTGTCGGGTCTTCTTTTGATCTTTTTTCTGATTCATATTGACGACTAACGGTTGAAATAAGGTAAATGTATTCATGTTAAAACAGAACAATATAGATGGTATAAAGTATCTTTCTTTTTTCACTATTTTAAATAGGGACAGAAGATGTTTAGATGTTCAGGACATCCGTACCAGAAGTAACGTGTTAGAAAGGAAAGCAGACAATTCAAGTGTGTGTTAATGGGACATTCCTGAGTTTGCTCCATTGTAAGATGTTTTTGACTAATAAAATAGTTCTACGATTAAACTTACATATTAAATATATTTGCTTGTTTAGAATATCAGTGTCTGTATATTCAATGTGTTTCTGGTCGTCTTAATATTTGTAAAAAGCCCAAACTGGATTTTGTCTTCAAATAATTTCGTACGTACGAAAAAATAGTATCTAGGAAATAAAATTAAAATGAACCTACTACAAATATTACAACGATCAGAAACACGTTTAATATACAGCCAGTAATATTCTAAACAAGAAAATATATTTAATATGTAAGTTTAATCGTAAAAATATTTTATTAGTCGATAACACCTTAAAATATTGCAGCAAACGAAAAAACTATATTTTAGGAATTAAATGAAATTTAACCTAGTACAAATATTAGAACGATCAGAAACACGTTTAATATACAGCCACTAATATTTTATGCAGAAAAATATATTTGATATGTAATTACAATCGTTAAAAAATATTTGTTAGTTGATAACATCTTAAAAAGTGCAGCAAACTCAGGAATGTCCCTTTAATGACGCCACAGCACATTTCTTTATTATGTCATTTACAAGTATTTTAAATATACACTATTCCAAGGACAGATCAACGCATATCACAGCATTTCATATCTCAGTCGTGAATTATTGGCTGTAAAGGGAAATGATCCCATTGGTTCCTCGAGGCTGAAGCAGAAGTATAAAAACTGCACATTGATGGTGTGATGTATTATGTTTTAGTGTATACAAGAACAGCATGCAGTTTTACTGATGACTGACGTTAACATTATCACAGAAAGTTTTATTTATACCGAAGTCATGCAAAGGCCATTCACTTTATATCACGGGCATTCGGGTCATGTTCTGAGGTTATAGGTGTATGTTTAGTGCTAGTCGATGGAAGACCGAAGAGCGCTACGCTATGTAGCCTATGTTCATACACACACACACACGCGCGCGCGCGCACACACTCACACACACACACGCGCGCGCGCACACACACACACACACACACACACACACACACACACACACATATATATATATATATATATATATATATATATATACATATATATATATATATATATATATATATATATATATATATACACACACATATATATTCCTTTTTTGTCGTTTTTTAGCGAGCAGGGGTATGATGTGTCTCATCGATCTTCGTTTCCGACCCCCCCCCTCCCCCCCCCCCCCCCCCTCTCTCTCTCTCTCCTCTCCCTCTCTCTCTCTCTCTCTCTCTCTCTCTATATATATATATATATATATATATATATATATATCGATACCTGTCTGTGGGCCCATTGAGCTATTTCACGTTCCAGCCAGTGCACCCACGACTGGCCATGGTATGTGCTATCCTGTCTGTGGGATGGTGAATATACAAAATAGCTCTTGCTATTAATGAAAACAATAATTTTATTTGTCAAAACAAAAACGTATTTTGCAATATCAAACATTGGTTTTGAAATTTTGGACACATTTACAACAGACTTTGAAAATGAATATAACATTTAACAAATACTAAAATTATTTATAATAGCTATTATTATTTTTTTATTACTATTATTATTTTATTTATTTATTATTATTATTAGTTTATTTAATTAATTAATTAATTATTATTATTATTATTATTATTATTATTATTATTATTATTATTATTATTATTGTTATGTTATAGTTATAGTTATAGTTATGTAGAACTATGTACATTATATGAGCGAAATTTTACAATCCTGTTAACGTCAATCCAAATATATATTAGATACATTTCTCCACAACTATAAAGATTTTTGATGTGATCTTCTTGATACCACATCGTCTAAGTACCCATCACACCGCCGAAGTACTGGGGATGGTTAAACCCCAAAATTAATAGTCGTTCTATACGTGATGACCGTCACTCTGATTGCGAGCTGTACACTCGCTCTGAAACAGAAAACGAAAGCTATGGGGCTTTTTAAATTATAATTTAACGACACACTGTACACAATTTAAATACAACTATATATATAGTAATATGATTCCGGTCCACACAGTTGAAAAAAGGAAACCGGCTGCCTTCTCGCTATAGACTATTCCTTTCCATGGAACGAGTATAGGCCAAATGGCACACCAACGGGGATTGACCTTAGATCGACCGCGCATGAGGCGAGCGCTGCACTACTGGGTTAAAGGGACATTCCTGAGTTTGCTGTAATTTGTAAGATGTTGTCGACTAACAGAGACTTTTTGACGACTGTAATTACACATCAAATATATTTTTCTGTGTAAAAGATTAGTGGCTGTATATTAAACGCGTTTCTGATCGTTCTAATATTTGTACTAGGTTAAATTTCATTTTATTTCCTGAAAAATATTTTTTCGTACGTACGAAATTATTTGAAGACAAAATCCAATTTGGGCTTCTTACAAATATTAAGACGATCAGAAAGACGTTGAATATACAGACACTGATATTCTAAACGAGAAAATATATTTAATATGTAAGTTTAATCGTAGAAATATTTTATTAGTGGAAAACATCTTACAATGCAGCAAAATCGGGAATGTCCCTTTAACACCCGCCCCACATTCCTACCGATCTGGAACAAGATAACAACTCAATGGCAACACCAATACCAGGCTTTAATTCGATAGTTTTATAAATGGGCGATCATTTCATTGTAATTTGATTTTCGTGGTTACATCCGAATGAGATTCAAGCACGCTGGTCTGGATACACTTCGGGTCTGTCTGTCGATGGCAGTGGCTTAATGGTCAGTAGTGTCTATGGTTAGCGAGGAAAGAGCCGGTGTAGTGACCTTACACATTATTGGACTCCCCCCTCCCCCCCCCCCCCCCCCCCCGCCCCCAACATCTGTTATATTTGCCTTCGCCCCATAAGACGATTCACAGGGTGCATACCAACCTATCCCCCCTACCCCATGTGCGTGCCCCTAATATAAAATCCTGATTACTCCAAAAACTATTTGTTTTGTTTAACGACACCAATAGAGTACATTGATAATCATTGGCTATTGAATTTCAAACATTTGGTAATTTTGACATAGTCTTAAAGAGGAAACCCGCTACATTTTTCTATTAGTAGCAAGGGATATTTTATATGTACCATCCCATAGACAGGATACCACACAACACAGCCTTTGATTACCAGTCGTGGTGCACTGGCTGGAACGAGAAATAGCCCAATAGGCCCACCAACGGGGATCCATCTCAGACCAACCGCGCATCAAGAAAGCGCTTTACCACTGGGATATGTCCTATTGAATCGTTCAAACTCATTATGGGTGGGAGGCGGGGAGCGAACCCAATACCTTCCAGTTCTCAAGTTTGATGACTTTACTACACACCGAGGGAAATAATGATTCATCGAGTCATGTGAGCTATTTGTTTATTTGTTTATATTTATTTAGGCCGAATGGATAACACACTGGACTGTCAAATGCCGAATCAGCGCTGTAGTTTTAACGCCAGAGAACTGACTTTATGTGTTTAAATGTGATATTCGATTAAAGTAAAGCTTCTTTTGTTTAATGACACCTCCATAGCACATCCATTTATTAATCATCGGCTATTGAAACATTTGGTAATTTTTGACATATATTCTTTAGAGTGGAAACCCGCAATATTTTTCCATTAGTAGCAAGGGATCTTTTTATATGCACCATCCCACAGGCAGGATAGCACATATCACGGCCTTTGATATGCCAGATATTCGATTAAGATACACAAACGCTGTCCTGGGCACACACACACACACACACACACACACATCTCTCTCTCTCTCTCTCTCTCTCTCTCTCTCTCTCTCTCTCTCTCTCTCTCTCTCTCTCTCTCTCTCTCTCTCTCACACACACACATACACACACACACACACACAGACACACACACACAGACATACACACACAGACATACACTCACACATACATACACACACACACATACACACACAGACACACACACACACAGAGAGAAACACACACAGACACACACAGAAACACAGACACACACACACACACACACACACCCACACACACACCTCTGGTCTGTGTGTCCAGGACAGTGGGTTAGTTATTAGTTGTTAGTGAGAGAGAAGTCAGTGTAGTGGTCTTACACCGAGTTGTTAAACTCCCTTTGTGCGGGGGGGGGGGGGGGGGGGGGTCCGGTATCAGGATTCGAACCCAGTACCTACCGATGGCATAACCACAACACCACCGAGGTCAGGACTTATGCGTGCTCATCACAACGTTTTATCTAAATTGCGTAATAAAAACGGATACGGAATTGATGCGTGCTAATCTGCGCACCTGGGCCCCGCTCCACGAAGAGATCTTAGCGCTAAGATCACCTTAATGCATAAAGTAGTTGTGCACTTAAGGTAATCTTACGGCTAAGATCGTTTCGTGGCACGGGGCCCTGGTGTATATGAAGTTGTAAAACGTAAAGCAATAAAACTTGAATTTGAACAAATGACTTACAGCAGACGAATTATGTTATTATTTTCATTTCAACTTATTTTCATGCTTATATCCAATTACGGTTCAAGTACGCTGTCCTGGGCACACACTTCAGCTATCTGGGCAGTGTGTCCAGGACAGTGGGTTAGTAGTTTGTCGTTAGTGAGAGAGAAGAGGGTGTAGTGGTCTTACACCTACCCACTGAGGCTTTTTTAAATCTCGCTCTGCGTTGGAGCCGGTACCGGGCTGAGAACTCTGTACCTACCAGCCTGTATTCCAATGGCTTATCCACTGCGTCACCGAGACCGGTCTATTATTATTATGATTGTGTCACGCAACAAGGAGAGTAACTCCAATGATGCTTCATTTAGGACTTTTATATGCCCGAAAGACCATATCCTCCAACCTTGTTCCCTGGTGTGTGTTGTTTGTTTTTTTGCTTTAATTTAGAAATAATTTAAAGTTTTACCAATTCAAAAATACGAATAAAGTCTTCATGGCCTGTCCCGCACAGCTGACACTTTATGTTTTTCTCCTTATCGCATATATAAATATGTTTAGCCATGAAGCGCGAAATGTGTGTTTTGTCAAAATGCTGTAAAAGGACATTGAATAACAACATTAACTCCCTATAAAATGCATAATCTTTCCGCCTGTCTAGGCACATAAGCTGAAAAACACCAGAATATGTGTTATAGGTCGGGCGTACTTCACAATAACTTGTTCTCATTAAAGGGACATTCCTGAGTTTGCTGCAATGTTTTAGATGTTATCGATTAACAGAGACTTTTTAACGATTGTAATTACATATCAAATATATTTTTCTGCATACAATATTAGTGGCCGTATATTAAACGTGTTTCTGATCGTTCTAATATTTGTACTAGGTTAAGACAAAATCCAGTTTGGGCTTCTTACAAATATTAAGACGACCAGACACACATCGAATATACAGACACTGGTATTCTAAACAAGAAAATATATTTAATTTGTAAGTTTTATCGTAGAAATATTCTATTAACCGGAAACATCTTACAATGCAGCAAACTCAGGTGTGTCCCTTTAAGTCTCATTTAGTTTAGAATACATAATGTACAAGTACTTCTTTCTTTGCTCGTAAATTTAATATGTAACTCGATTAAAGGACCTGTCCTGAATATGCAGCCATTGTTAGACGTTAACATATTATAGTCTTCTTGACGTAGCCCAGTGGTTTAGCGCTCGCTTGGTGCGCGGTCGATATGGGATCTAGGATCGATCCCCGTCGGTGGCCCCATTGGGCTATTTCTCGTTCTAGCCAGTCCAACACGACCGGTATATCAAAAACCGTGGTATGTGTTATCCTGTACGTGGGATGGTGCACATAAAAGATCCCTTGCTAAACTAATGGAAAAATGTAGCAGGTTTCCTCTCTAAAGAATATATATCAAAAATTACCAAATGTTTCACATCCAGTAGCCGATGATCGACAAAGAAAGAAAGAAATTTTTATTTAACGACGCACTCAACACATTTTATTTACGGTTATATGGCGTCAGACATATGGTTAAGGACCACACAGATTTTGAGAGGAAACCCGCTGTCGCCACTACATGGGCTACTCTTCCGATTAGCAGCAAGGGATCTTTTATTTGCGCTTCCCACAGGCAGGATAGCACAAACCATGGCCTTTGTTGAACCAGTTATGGATCACTGGTCGGTGCAAGTGGTTTACACCTACCCACTGAGCCTTGCGGAGCACTCACTCAGGGTTTGGAGTCGGTATCTGGATTAAAAATCCCATGCCTCGACTGGGATCCGAACCCAGTACCTACCAGCCATTAGACCGATGGCTTGCCACGACGCCACCGAGGCCGGTCCCGATGATCAACACATCAATGTACACAAGTGGTGTCGTTAAACAAACAAACGTTTTTCATATTCTTGTTTAAAATACCAGTGTTTGTGTATTCAGAGTATTTGCGGTCGTGTGATGTTTGTTGCTCTCTTAAAAAATATTTTGCTTCTTAATATTCCTATTTGGGCTACGGTACTACAAATATTAGGCCGATAGCAAACACACCTTGTTTCGTAGGGATGGGCGGTATTATCGGCATATAGATATAATATTCTTATGATTCGAAGGTTAAATGATATGCGTTATGGTACTTTCATTTCATTTCAACTTATTTCCGTGCTTATATCCAATTAAGGTTCAAGCACGATGTCCTGGACACACACCTCAGCTATCTGGGCTGTCTGTCCAGGACAGTGGGTTAGTTGTTAGTTGGTTAGTGATTAGTGAGAGATAAGAAGGTGTAGTGGCCTTGCACCTACCCATTGAGCCCTCAAGAACTCTCTCTGGGTTGGAACCGGTACCGGGCTACGAACCCTGTACCTACCAGCCTGTAGTTCGATGGCTTAACCACTGCGCCACCGAGACCGGTGTTATAATACACAATACACGTACCGATACATTTGGTAATTCCGTAAATAATACATTATCATACGTATTGTGATATATGAAACCCATATCGTGATATACCGCGATACCAAAAATTAAACAATATCGATCACAAGTGTTTATACAGATTGATAATCTAAACAAGAAAATGTATTTAATTTGTAGATTTAGTCATTAAAAAAGAGGCTCTGTTACAGGCACGGCAGAAGCAAGTAGACATTGGGGGACCCGGGGGGCTGACTGAGATCGAGGGCGCAAAGCAAAGTTTCTAGGGGTTCGAAGGTATCCTCCCCCGTAAAATGTTAAAAACTAAATGTCCTGAAATGCAATTTCCTGCATTCTACAAGTAAAATTCATCTGTCTTAAGATTTACTACCAATAATATTTTTTATTCAGAATTATTGGGGGGGGGGGGGTGGGGGGTGGGGGGGTGGGGGGGTGGGGGGGGGGGGGTGCGGACTGAGTCCGCCGTTCCTGTGTTAGTAGGAAACATCTTACAATTTGGAAGCAAACTCAGAAGTAAAATTCGTAAATTCGTAAAACTTCTGTTACAAAATTAAAGTAACGTCTTTTGTGGGTTTTTATTTTTTTTTTTTTTTTTTAAATTTTATTTCCCTATGTTATTTCAGGCGTTACAAATTAATGCAGGCGCCTTCCTTATCATAATTTTTGGAATGTCACTTTTCGAATTAATATATTCGTCTTTCCCAGCAGAGGGTGTATACATAATATTACAAACTCATCATAAATGAGTAAAACAGCTTTCGCGCTTTTTCTTATTTCATCCTAGGATAAAGATAACTTCTTTGAAAAACACATAAAACAAATACTCGATTGCTAAGCCCGACCTCTCATAAAATTCACAAACATTAAATAAAGTACATTTTAAGTCTGTATGATGGCCGCCATTGACCACCTACTTCGACGCAGTTAGTCATGCGTCAGTGAATAGAGTTTCCTCCATTTTTACCAGCGCACCCACCGAGTTTTGTATTTGTAGACAAAAGCTCTCCGTAGGACTAAAAAAAATCACTTTCCAAACTTGGGTTAATATTTTTCGTTTACTTTAAGTTATTCTGAGTTTATATGCATTGTGTTCAGTTCCCATGAATAAGACACGGTCGTTCAGGGCATAAAGGTTAAGATGTAGGAACAGATATGTTCATCCTAGAGCTATCAATGTGTATAATAGGTCAACGGCTATATGTGTAGGAGATACAGGCAGTAAATGTAAACTAAATACTACATTACTAGATAAGAACCCCGCTGCAGTTCTAAATCGGCATTGGCATTGTGCTCGAACCGAATGTCAATAAAAAAACGTATCCCGGTTTGGAAATACACTACAGAAAGAAGTAAAATTTACTGGTATTTAAAGGGCCTATCCTGATTTTACTGCCTTGTAAAATGTTTTCGACTAATACAATTTTGTAACGACTAGTATTACATGTTGCATATATATTATGTTCTTGTTTAGAATATCAGTGTTTGTATGTTCAAGGTTTTCGTCACGTCCTAATATTTTAAGTAGCCCAAACTGGATTGGTATGCCAAGAATTTCGAACGTACAAAAATATTAATATTAGGAAATACAATGAAACGTGAGCTCGTGCTAACACTAGGACGATCAAAACACGTTTTAATATACAACCACTAATATTTTATTTAGAATCTTCTTAACAATCGCCGAAAACTCAGGAATGTCCCTTTAAAGGGACACACCCTAGGTTTTAAACACTAAGGCATATGTTTGACTATTAGAGCTCTTTTTGGTAACTGAAATCATACTTTACTTAGATTTTATTGTTTAGATTATTCATTTCCGTACATTCAAAGTGTTTTTTGGTCATCATGGTATTTTTAATATCACAAAATACATTTCTCGTATTTTCAAAGTAACAGTTATGGAGTCGAGTTTTGGTCTAGTTTTAGAGGGTATTTCACCATTTCAAAGTCACAGACTCGTGTTTCACTCAATTGTAACTTTATCCAAATGTGTTAATTTTCACGGGTTAATACAACAATTGTCAGAATTATAAAAATAGACAAATGACTAATAACCAGTTGCGTAATGTTTTATGTATTGAACTAATAGCCTTTATTGGTCTTTAGTCTAACAGTCTTTATTATGTCATATACGGAATTTTTTAATTTGTAAAATGGCATGAACACACAGGTTCTTCTAGTTATGACCTTTGGTCTGGGTTTTGTTTTACAGAATTAGTGTTCGGCTTCTGCTGTTACTGTTGCTGCTGCTGATGTTGTTGTTGTAATTGTTTTGTTACGGGTTTTGATACAATGTTGTTGGGTTGTTGTTTTTGTTGGGTTGTTGTTGTTTTTTGTTTAGTTTTTTTTGTATTGTGCTTAAACCAAACGAGAAATTGTTCAACAGTACCATAGCAACGTGTCTTTAACCTGCATTCATGGAATGGTGAAGACAATCGAGTGGTTGAGATTCTGTGCCCTCTTGCGAATATGTAACTATCCTATAAAACGAAATGTAACTTAGTAATCATCCTATATAAAGATGACTTTAGCCATCAAACATCAGTAAACATCCTTTATAACGATGACTTTAGAAATTGTACATCAGTAACCAACCTGTATACAGATGCTTTTAGCCCAGTGGCAAACGGCTCGTTTGGATGCGCGGTCGGTCTAGGATCGATCGCCGTCGATGGACTCATTGGGTTATTTCCCGTTCCTGCCAGTGTGCCACGACTGGTATATCAAATACCGCGGTATGTGCTATCCTGTCTGTGAGATGGTGCATATAAAAGATCCCTTGCTAGTAATGGAACATTGTAGCGGGTTTCCTCTGTGAGACTATAATTATGTCAGAATTACCAACTGTTTGACATCCAATAGCCGATGATTAATAAATCAGACTGCTCTAGTGGCGTCGTTAAACTAAACAAACTTTAATTAACTTTTAGCCATCATAAATCAATAACTATCCTGTATAAAATTGACTTTTGTAATTGTAAATCAGTAACCATCCTGATTAAAGATGACTCTAGAAATTGTAAATCAGCAACCATATTGTATAAAGATGACTCTAGAAATTGTTAATCAGCATCCATCCTGTATAAACATGACTCTAGACATTGTAAACCAGTAACCATACTGTATAAAGATGACTCTAGAAATTGTAAATCAGTAACCATCCTGATTAAATATGACTTAAGACATTGTAAATCAGTAACCATACTGTATAAAGATGACTCTAGAAATTGTAAATCAGTAACCATACTGTATAAAGATGACTCTAGAAATTGTAAATCAGTAACCATACTGTATAAAGATGACTCTAGAAATTGTAAATCAGTAACCATACTGTATAAAGATGACTCTAGAAATTGTAAATCAGTAACCATACTGTATAAATATGACTTAAGACATTGTAAATCAGTAACCATACTGTATAAAGATGACTTAAGACATTATAAATCAGTCACCATACTGTATAAAGATGACTCTAGAAATTGTAAATCAGTAACCATACTGTATAAAGATGACTAGAAATTGTAAATCAGTAACCATACTGTATAAAGATGACTTAAGACATTATAAATCAGTAACCATACTGTATAAAGATGACTTAAGATATTATAAATCAGTACCTATACTGTATAAAGATGACTCTAGAAAATGTAAATCAGTAACCATACTGTATAAAGATGACTCTAGAAATTGTAAATCAGTAACCATACTGTATAAAGATGACTTAAGACATTATAAATCAGTACCCATACTGTATAAAGATGACTCTAGAAATTGTAAATCAGTAACCATACTGTATAAAAATGACTCTAGAAATTGTAAATCAGTAACCATACTGTATAAATATGACTCTAGAAATTGTAAATCAGTAACCATACTGTATAAAGATGACTCTAGAAATTGTAAATCAGTAACCATACTGTATAAAAATGACTTAAGACATACTGTATAAAGATGACTTAAGACATACTGTATAAAGATGACTTAAGACATACTGTATAAAGATGACTTAAGATATTATAAATCAGTAACCATGCGGTATAAAGATGACTCTAGAAATTGTAAATCAGTAACCATCCTCTATAAATTTGAATTTAACCATCATAAATCAGTAACTATCCTGTATAAAGTTGACTTTACAAATTGTAAATCAGTAATCACCCTGTATAAAGATTAATTTAGACATTGTAAAGCAGTAACTTTTTTATTATTTATATTAATTTTGTTATAAACTTTCCAACTTGAATGTTTTCCAGTATCAAGGTTAGACTAGACAAATATAAGAGACCAGTACACGTCAGACATAAGAAAATAAGACAACACTGTCTAGACCCAGCAGAGGTATAAAGTGTGTTTTGTTTAACAATAACACTAGAGCACATTGATTTATTAATCATTGGCTATCGGATGTCACACATTTGGTAATTCTGACACGTAGTCATCAGAGGAATCCCGCTACATTTTTCCTAATGCAGCAAGGGATCTTTTATATGCAGTTTCCCACAGACAGAAAAGCACATACCATGGAATGCATCCACCGAGGTAGTTCGATCTTACGACGCACGCACCTCAGACGAGCACTCAACCGACTGAGCTAAATCCCGCCCCAATAATAGTTAAGTCATCGGACTAAAGGCTGGTAGGTATTGGGTTCGCCTCCCGGTAGGTTTACGTCCGCTATACAGACCTCTCTCACACTAAAAATAACCCCTTGCCCTGGACAGACACACCCGATATCTTGGAATCAGTCTTTTGGGGTGAAGTACATTTACTTTTTATTAATAATTACGTGTATTTAATATTTTATTTTAAAAATAAAAATAAATTTATAAAATAAAAATATTAGAAAACATATCTATATCATGCTATGGAAGAACATGTAACATTAAAGAAGAATAAAACTATAATTTCGAGGTAAACCTTTATTTTGCATTTATATAAACAATCCAGCCAGTGCACCACAGCTGGTATATCAAAGGCCGTGGTATGTGCTATCCTGTCTGTGGGATGGTGCATATAAAAGATCCCTTGCTGCTAATCGAAAAGAGTAGCCCATGAAGTGGCGACAGCGGGTTTCCTCTCTTAATATGTGTGTGGTTCTTAACCATATGTCCGACGCCATATAACCGTAAATAAAAAATGTGTTGAGTGCGTCGTTAAATAAGACATTTTATATAAACAAGTACAAAAGTAATATGATTATAGCAGTAGTATAGGGGCCTGTATGGGGTCATGACCTACTTTCCCGTGATCACGTGACCTTGGTAGGAGACAATGGCCTTTGTGTAGGAGACAATGGGCTTCGTACAGGTGTCTGACCTTGGTAGGAGACAATGGGCTTTTGTGTAGGAAACAATGGCCTTTGTATAGGGGGGTGCAGGTGTATGGCCTCGGTAGGAAACAATGGCCTTTGTATAGGGGGGTGCAGGTGTATGGCCTCGGTAGGAAACAATGGCCTTTGTATAGGGGGGTGCAGGTGTCTGACCTCGGTAGGAAACAATGGCTTTTGTGTAGGAGACAATGACACAATGGTCTTTGTGTAGCAAACAATGACACAATGGCTTTTGTGTAGGAAACAATGGCCTTTGTATAGGGAGGTGCAGGTGTCTGACCTGGGTAGGAAAACAATGGCCTTTGTGTAGGAAACAATGGTCTGGGTGCAGGTGTGCGATCATGGTGTATTCAATTCAATGTATTGCATATTACCAAACAAACTGGTGTCAGCAAACAAATAAAAGCAAAAGAAAAACATACAGCACCATTAACAACAACAATTAATAATAACACTATGTACAGGCCAGGTGTAAGTGACGTTGGATTTGGCTTCATTGTATAACGTCTACTGTGTTGTTGTATTTTTGTATTCACAGTGGACATAGACGTGAATGTTTTGTCACAGTGTTTTATTCTAGACACCCAAAATAATAGCCGTTAAAATATGTCTCGTGGGGAAGGACTGTAACTGTTTGCTGACTGTTTGGTTTAAAGTGAGGCTTTCATGTCGCCAGACAAAATGCGTGTGTGATGATTTTCATTCATTTGTATTTCTTTAGCACATTGTCGACGTTTTCTTTGTTGCCGTCATTCAGCCATTCATTCATTCGCTTTATAATAGAGAAGTACTTTATGAGACCTCTTCATCAGCCCTCATACAAAGGCATTTTATTACACCTCTCCGAGTGTTTATGAAACCAGGTGAACTGCAAAAGACATACCGACGCGTGCCCGTCTTAAGTAGCAGAATAAATTTGTTATGGTATGCCCACTGACCGTCAAAGTTTGTTTGTGTTTAGCGACATCACTAGAGGACATTGGTTTATGAATCATCGGTTATTGGATGAAAAACATAATTTTGACAGTTTTAGAGAGGAAACCCGCTACATTTTTTCCATGAGTAGCAAGTGATCTTTTATATACACAATCTCATACCCCTTATGGGGCCAGTATTTCATAATTAAACACAAACGTTTTGTGCATGCGTGCGTGCGAGCGTGCGTGCGTGCGTGCGTACGTGTGTGTGTGTGTGTGTGTGTGTGTGTGTGTGTGTGTGTGAAACACTACAGCCCATTCCTATGAAGAAAGAACGCGTGACTGCAACTCAACGCTCCAACATAACCTATGCTCTTTTAACTACAGTTTAAACACGAGTATTTCCCAAGAGTACAAGCCTTTATAGACAACCAGTGTATTATGTCTGGTATATCAAAGGCAGTGGTATGTGCTGTCCTGTACACACAACTCTTGATACTATAAAGTAGCGGCAGAAATATTAAATCACAAATCTAGTTATAGAGTAGAATACACAAAAAACAAACGCAGTGGTTGAGAGAGGGAGAGAGAGAGGGAGAGAGAGAAAGGGAGGGAGAGGAAGGGAGAGAGAGAGAGAGAGAGAGAGAGAGAGAGAGAGAGAGAGAGAGAGAGAGAGGGAGGGAGAGGGAGGGAGAGAAAGGGAGGGGGAGGGAGAGAGGGAGGGGGAGGGAGGGGGAGAGAGAGAGAGAGAGAGGGAGAGAGGGAGGGAGAGAGAGAGAGAGAGAGAGAGAGGGAGGGAGGAGTGAGAGAGGGAGAGAGAGATGTCACACGTAAATAGCTGCCATTTTTAAACAGAAAATTTCTCTGATAATCCATTAGTGTAAGTCGGCGACACGCGCGCCGCCATGGGTTTAATAAGTAGTACGTGTTAACCAAAGGGAAATAGCTGCATTTTTAAACAGAAAATTTCTCTAGAGTACTAGCCTTCGTACAGGGCTTTTTAATTACCAAATGGGTAAATACAGTGATCGATCTAGCATCGATCCCCATCGATGGCCAAATAGTCTATAGCCAACCAGTGCATTATGTCTGGAAATCAAAGGCAGTGGTATGTGCTGTCCTGTACATACAGCTCTTGCTACTATAAAGTAGCGGGGTAGAAATATCCAATCACAAATCTAGTCATAGAGTAAAAAACACAAAAAAACGCAATGGTTTGGTTTTTCATTTTTTATTTCTAAATTACAAGCACTATAGACAACTACACATGCAATGGACACACATTGGGTTACATCGAGAGGCGTTAAGGGTGACACGTGAATAATATGAGTGTTCATTTCTGTTCATCTTCGTCGTCCTCCTCATCGTCGGTATCGTCGTCGTCTTGTTCGTCCAAATATTCGCCAATCCATGAACGATACTGATTTAATTTAGAACGAATCTGAGGTCTGAGATCTCTGTCTGGATTCACAAACTGTAGAATTTTTTCTCGTGTTGGGGCCTTTGTCAAAGTAATGCATATACGTCAGAAAGCGAGAGTACGTGTCTTTAAATAACTTCCATTGCAGTGTCTTCATGTTTCTTTCGATGGCATCTTGGGACATGTTTTTTTTCTTCGTAGCGTTTCCTCTTGCTTTCGAAATAGTCACGATTGATGTCGAATTCACGCTCGATCATCAGACGTACGCCTTCGTTTTCCAGATCGGACGACGGCTCTTCATTTCCCTCCTCGCACGTTTTTCACGTGTCGCTGCAAGTCACTCCCGTCTTTAAAGACCAGACCGCACGTATCGCAAGACTGCATCCTCTTGACCTTTTTCAGATAGGGCTCTACCTCATCTTCTTCTTCGTCGTCGTCACTTTCGTAGGCGGGTATGCCTGGTAGTTTTCTCTTGAATGCGTTTCTTTGCATGATTTGCACGTAGAGCTCTTTCTCCGACGGTGGTTGAAACTCTTCTGAGACATTCGCCGTTACGCTCATGCTTTTATACCATTCGGACGGCCCCGTCTCTAAACCATTAGGTCGAAGGCGCCAATGTTCGGGCGTGGTCGGTTTCAAGTCCACCAAGAGATGTCCGTAGGGCCTGTGGGTAGCTTCCTCAAACAGTTGCATGAAATGACCAGTATTTTCCGGATACATCTGCCGTGCCAAGGTTAGGACTTGCTGCTTGTCGATGGGGTTGTTGAACAGTGCCAGGTAATGACAGTTTCTTCTCTGTGTCGGGTCTTTGCTGTTATAGAGGTTCTGGTTGATGGCAATCACCGAGAGGTTTCTGTTATGACTTCCTTCTGTGAACAGGTCGGTAATACGAGAATCTTTTCCAGCTGTAGACATCAGGTCGTCCAACACGATGAGATTTCTGACTCTGGGATCCAAATAATGATCCTTTTCCAAATTCTCGGGTATGCCTTGAACAAATTTCACTCGAGCAACCATTTTGATCGTATCATAGAGAGGTTGCCATCGTTTGTAGAGCCAGATGATGCGCTGAGGAGGCGGCTGGATTTTACCATCCCTTAGCAGTTTGTACAACAAAAATGTCTTTCCACACGACGTGGGTCCCGACACGATCATGGTGAAGGGATGTAGCAATCTTAGGGGATGCTGCTGCTGTGGTGGTGGTGGTGGTGGCGGCTGCTGTGGTGGTGGTGGCTGCTGTGGTGGTGGTGGTGGTGGTGGTAGTGGCGGCTGCTGTGGTGGTGGTGGTGGCGGCTGCTGTGGTGGTGGTGGTGGTGGCTGCTGTGGTGGTGGTGGTGGTGGCTGCTGTGGTGGTGGTGGTGGTGGTGGTGGTGGTGGCTGCTGTGGTGGTGGTGGTGGTGGTGCTCCTCTGAAGGTTCTACCTCAAATGACGAGTTTTCCAAAACTATTTTACATATATACCTTATGACGCATAAAGATATGGTACAGGAATGTTTGAATGTGTGTGATACGTATGACCAGTGCCCCTCCTCCCAGGCACAAATCTCATCGTGCGAGCTCCCAAAAAAACATCGTTACCAACATATTACCCTTTACCAGTGTCACTACCATAGGGACACGTCCAGAGACACACTCATGGACTCAGGATATAACTAAAAAAAGCTGTGTTGCAGTCACGCGTTCTTTCTCCATAGCAATGGGCTGGGAGTGTTTCACACACACACACACACACACACACACACACACACACACACACACACACACACACACACACACACACACACACACACACACACACACGCGCGCGCGCGCGCGCACGCACGCTCGCACGCACGCATGCACAAAACGTTTGTGTTTAATTATGAAATACTGGCCCCATAAGGGGTATGAGATTGTGTATATAAAAGATCACTTGCTACTCATGGAAAAAATGTAGCGGGTTTCCTCTCTAAAACTGTCAAAATTATGTTTTTCATCCAATAACCGATGATTCATAAATCAATGTCCTCTAGTGATGTCGCTAAACACAAACAAACTTTGACGGTTAGTGTGCATACCATAACAAATTTATTCTGCTACTTAAGACGGGCACGCATCGGTATGTCTTTTGCAGTTCACCTGGGTTCATAAACACTCGGAGAGGCGTAATAAAATGCCTTTGTATGAGGGCTGATGAAGAGGTCTGATAAAGTACTCCTCTATTATAAAGCGAATTAATGAATGGCTGAATGAATGGCTGAATGACGGCAACAAAGAAAACGTCGACAATGTGCTAAAGAAATACAAATGAATGAAAATCATCACACACGCATTTTGTCTGGCGACATGAAAGCCTCACTTTAAACCAAACAGTCAGCAAACAGTTACAGTCCTTCCCCACGAGAAATCTTTTAACGGCTATTATTTTGGGTGTCTAGAATAAAACACTGTGACAAAACATTCACGTCTATGTCCACTGTGAATACAAAAATACAACAACACAGTAGACGTTATACAATGAAGCCAAAACCAACGTCAGACTTAAACCTGGCCTGTACATATTGTTATTATTAATTGTTGTTGTTTCTTTGCTTTTATTTGTTTGCTGACACCAGTTTGTTTGGTAATATGCAATACATTGAATTGAATACACCATGATCGCACACCTGTACCCAGGTCATTGTCTCCTACACAAAGACCATTGTTTCCTACACAAAGGCCATTGTGCCATTGTCTCCTACACAAAAGCCATTGTTTCCTACCGAGACCAGACACCTGCACCCCCCCCCCCCCCCCCTATACAAAGGCCATTGTTTCCTACACAAAAAAGCCATTGTGTCATTGTTTGCTACACAAAGACCATTGTGTCATTGTCTCCTACACAAAAGCCATTGTTTCCTACCAAGGTCAGACACCTGCACCCCCCTATACAAAGGCCATTGTTTCCTACACAAAAGCCCATTGTCTCCTACCAAGGTCACGTGATCACGGGAAAGTAGGTCATGACCCCATACAGGCCCCTATACTACTTATAGCGTATGTAAAAAAATACACATAAGATACACAAGTAAATCAGAGTATTATACGTAATTAGTGAAATCAAATTATCAGTAGATTTGTCAATACAATATCTAATAATGACTGTGCCATAGACTACTAGGTCCTGCTTAAAGGGCCAGTCCTGAGTTTGCTGCCATTGTAAGATGTAACTAAAATACATATAAAAGTATAGTTTCTTGCTTAGAACTTCAGTTTTATATTCAGTATGTTTCTGCTTCTTGCAATATTTGTAAGTAGCACAAACTGGATGTGGTCTCTCGATATTTTCAAACGTACATATGAAAAAAAATTAGGAAATAAAAAGAAATTTGATCTAATAGGATGATAACAAACACATTTAATATATATGTGGACACTGATATTTTATGTTGAAAAATGTATTTAATATGTTATATTAGTCATTAAAATGTCTGTCAGTCGGCTACATTTTAACAATGACAATAAACCGAAGATGGTCCCTTTAAAGAAAAAAAGAAAGAAATGTTTTATTTAACGACGCACTCAACACATTTTATTTACGGTTATATGGCGTCAGACATATGGTTAAGGACCACACAGATTTTGAGAGGAAACCCGCTGTCGCCACTACATGGGCTACTCTTTCCGATTAGCAGCAAGGGATCTTTTATTTGCGCTTCCCACAGGCAGGATAGCACAAACCATGGCCTTTGTTGAACCAGTTATGGATCACTGGTCGGTGCAAGTGGTTTACACCTACCCATTGAGCCTTGCGGAGCACTCACTCAGGGTTTGGAGTCGGTATCTGGATTAAAAGTCCCATGTCTCGACTGGGATCCGAACCCAGTACCTACCAGCCTGTAGACCGATGACCTAACCACGACGCCACCGAGGCCGGTATGGTCCCTTTAACGTCATCAAACAGATTATAGGTGCGGGACGTAGCTCAGTGGTACAGCGCTCGCTCGATGCGCGGTCGGTCTGGGATCGATCCCTTGCCCATTTTGTAATAAACGACCCATTTTGTAATATGTACCCATTTTGTAATAAAAAACGACCCATTTTGTAATATGTACCCATTTTGTAATAAAAAACGACCCATTCTGTAATAAACGTAGGTACCCATTTTGTAATAAAATCGGACCCATTTTGTAATAATAAATAGGTGCCCATTTTGTAATAAAAAAAATGCCCATTCTGTAATAAAGGCTTAAAACGTCAGATTACAACATAGGTATAGGCCTTTGTTTAATATATACAAAGTGAAATAATATTAAACTTTGTGTTTAGATTTATGTCGGTGGTTCTCCTGGGATACGAAATTTCTAACGCTAACCCCCTAAATATACATTGTTTTCTTGTTCCAACCAGTGCTATTCGGTTGGGGTATGAAGAACCAAGTATGTTCTACAGCTGTGTATCAAAAATAGTAGCTTGTGTGGGTAGTCTGTATCATAATTATCGGAACAGCAACAGCTGATTAAAATACTTTGTGATGTTAAAGAAGCATACATTAAAGATTTAATTAATATTGATAAGTATATTAGTTTGGCATACAAATTATAAGTTAAGGCACTCTCTTGTCTAAAAGCATACTAGTTGTCACTTTTCTTTTATACTGTTTGTGAATGTAATACATTTATGCATGTAGGTAACATTTAGTTTATATATTTCATTGTATTATTACCTAACATGAAAACCAAAAGCGTGTAATTGATGAATATAATAATTGAATTCTCTTGTGCGTTTATACATACTGTGTATATATGCTGTGCTGATAATCTTACAGCTTAAAGCAATAAAATAATTGAATTGAAACACATATACATTTAAAACAGGAGATGATTATTTTGTCGTGCATTGATTATACTCTCCGTATGGATGAACATTTGGATCCTAGCTAAAATAATACAAAGGTGAATGAATACATATACACAATCCAATGAATGCATATGACAAGGTTTTTTTTCCCCATGAAAATTTTCATTATTCAAGGAGAACTTTCCTTTGTTAGAAACGATAACAGTTTGGCTAACAACTTTCAGTTCTTTTTGCAATACAGGTCTGTCTGTCTGTTTCTCTCTCTCCCTCACTGTTTCTCTGTATGTATCATTATATCTGTATCTCTGTCTCTGTTTCTCTCTGCTTATCTGTCTGCTTATCTGTCTGTTTTTCTCTCTGTCTGTCTGTCTGTCTGTCTGTCTGTCTGTCTGTCTCTCTCTCTCTCTCTCTCTCTCTCTCTCTCTCTCTCTCTCTCTCTCTCTCTCTCTCTCTCTCTCTCTCTCTCTCTCTCTCTCTCTCTCTCTCTCTCTCTCTCTCTATGTGTCTGTGTGTCCATCTTTGTATTTATCTGTGTGTGTCTCTGTGAATATATAGTTTTGAAAACAAGGGGTTTTTTCCTTGAAAAGGTTCATTATTCAAGGAGACTTTCAGTTCTTTTCAAAACATACGTTTATTTTTCAGTGAATTCATACATTTATAATAATATTTTGTGTTGACTTCAGGAGGAAGTATCTGTACATGCTTATAATTTATGTAAAAAATAAACCGGTTTTGATACACAATGTTCCTTTTCGAAATATTATTAGCACATTTATGAATTAACTTAAATAGTTCCTATTGTCATGCATAAGGGATAGTTCATGTTCAGTTACTACGATTTAACATTTCCTGACACTTCTAGTGTCTCACATGGTATATTTTTAATCTATGGGATCGTTCAATTAGTTGTGCAGCAATTTATTCAAATACATCAAATCTTATTCAAAATTCTGTAATATTATTACACTGTATATATTTAAAATGTTCATATTTATGGGATTATTAGCAAATGTACATAGAAGTTTAGAAAGAAATATATATATATACCTAATATTGCCGGTAACCATAACAAAAGAAGAATAAGAATAAGAAAGGCAAGTGTGGGTAGTTATATATATATATATATATATATATATATATATATATATATATATATATATATATATATATATATATATGCATTCAAGACCGCATTTGAGCACATAGTCAGGCGGCAAACTAAAGTACAGTGTAAGCGGTAAATCGGTTAATGGACAGTACCTGTACACAATAATTGTAAAATTAACTTCCACCACCATCGGCTGAATGATCACATGTGTTTTATATGTATTGTTCACTTTCTCGTGGTGGGTGGGGGATGGGGTAGGGCGGCTGGGGTGTCTGGGGAGGGAGTGTTAGTGGGAAATCACTTTTGACGGATACTAGTTTAAGTGTATTTCAGCTTAAGTAGTTGTTGATTAAACCCACTGTTTTTAATCAGCTGCTACGGCTTTTACAACACATTCATGAAGGTTACTTTCTCTTACACATATCTACACTTAGATTATAATGTAACAGTCGTGGCGTAATGGGGGGGGGGGGGGAGAAGGAACTGGTTAGAACGGCAAAAAGCCCAATTGATTTGTTCACCGAGGAGGTTCTATCCTGTTACCCAAGTCCCCCAGGCGAACGTTCAACCGATTAAGCTAGATCCCGCCCCGATCATGATAGATAATACCACACGATGGGTTACGAAAAACAGCAAGGATATTTTATATGCACTTTTCCATAGTCAGGATAGTACATACCAGGGCTTTTAGTATACCAGTTTTAGGGTATTGGTTGGAACAGACAAAAAAACCAATGTGTGTGTCCACAGAAGTTCGATCCTGCGATACAAGCACCTCAAGCGAGCGGTCTGGAGTAATGGATGAACGGACAAACTGAATAAGTTCACTTACAGAATCAACCTTAAGACATATTCGTACCCCTGACGAACTCCCAACCACTGAAAAAAAATCTAAACACAAAGTTTAAAATTATTTTAATTTGTATATATTTAACATCTATGTCGTATTCTGACGTTTTAAGCCTTTATTACAGAATGGGCATTTTTTTTATTGCAAAATGGGTACCTATTTTTTATTACAAAATGGGTCCGATTTTATTACAAAATGGGTACCTACGTTTATTACAGAATGGGTCGTTTTTTATTACAAAATGGGTACTTATTACAAAATGGGTCGTTTTTTATTACAAAATGGGTCGTTTTTTATTACAAAATGGGTACATATTACAAAATGGGTCGTTTATTACAAAATGGGCCTCAACACCCGTCTGGCCATTTGTCGTTCCAGCCAGTGCACCACGACTGGTATATCAAAGGCCGTGGTATGTACTACCCTGTCTGTGGGATGGTGCATATAAAAGATCCCTTGCTGCTAATCGAAAAGAGTAGCCCATGAAGTGGCGACAGCAGGTTTCCTCTCTCAATATCTGTGTGGTCCTTAACCATATGTCTGACGCCATATAACCGTAAAATAAAATGTGTTGTGTGCGTCGTTAAATAAAACATTTTTATAGTTTTGAGCCTTACAAATCTTATGGGAATCGATTGTCAAGGATTGAAATAAAAATAGTCCATAATCGTGCCGATTGTAGTATAAACGCTGATGGAATAAAACGTTTGATTGTAAATATTGTAAGGAATGAACTTATAGGATCGTAGGCACGGTTGTTTATTATAATGAGTTATTTGATTGTATGAAATCATTTGATAAAAGATCATGGTACGTAGTATCAACAGAAGTATATATCAAGGCAGATTTAGTTTTATGTCGTGAGACCCTAAATCAAAATTTTAAATGATTAGTCTTATCGATGAAAAGCTAACTGTGGTCATAGACGTACGGGCTCCCGTTCTTTGTAAGGGGGTGGGGTGTTGAAACCCAAAATGTCCCAATTATCCAAGATGTCCCAATTGAGACATCTTGGGCTTTGCTAGGCCGGTCCTTGGGACATCTTGGGCCAAGGGTTGCCATATACTTTGTTACATTTGCTTAAATCGTTCAAATTGTTTTTTGTTTAACGACACCTCTAGAACACATTAATTAATTAATCATCGGCTACTGGGTGTCTGTGACGGTACATGCTCTTAATTTCTTTTCGCCTGTGGCGATATTAATTGTTTTAGAGGGCCGTGTGCAGTTTTGTTTTTATATATTTTATTTTGTATACCAGGGACTCAGAGACTGTGTGATTACTGGTAGTCACCTTATATTTACATGTGTTATAAATGTCTGGATGTGTCGGTTAACGCACTTTTTGTTTTAATGTAGTATATTTCCCTATTCCTAGAGTAGAGGAAATATCCTTTTTGAGGTGGGGGTGTGTGACGGTACATGCTCTTAATTTCTTTTTGCCTGTGGCGATATTAATTGTTTTAGAGGGCCGTGTACAGTTCCTATGCACTTAAGCCCAGGTGGCCAGTAGTTACGTAATACCTCTGCGAGTGCGGTTTCGACGACCGTGATTTTGGCGACTGGCGACATAATGTCTGGTCATCTAAGAAAATAGGTGGAAATATCAGATGATAGGTGAGGTACCGCGTTGTGACCCCAGGCGATATTCGCTGTCTCTGAGAGTTTTGAATAAATAACTAGGATTTTACATATATCGGGGAGAAACAAAAGGAAGGCTCCAGGGGATCGCTGTCCGTCCGGACTGGTAATTATATATTTTCTGCTCTGTGTATAACCTTGATGTGATTGATGTGACTTTAAATATTTTAATACTGTATTATACCAATATTATTTAGACAGTGCTGCCGGTCATTCTGACGCAGTAAACTGTAGGCTCACTGTCTAAATATATATATATATATATATATATAAAGATTATCCAGTCATCCTAGAGGACCTAGGTAAACTGTAGGTTATTGTCTTTATTGTGATAGGTACCAGTATTAATTCTGTGTTACAAGGTTATTGAACGAGTAGTAAGGGTTTATTAAAAATTAACCAGTTAGGAATAGAGTTGTAATTCCTTTATTAATTAAGTTCTCCTGGAAGCGTTTCTCAATTATCACACGTGTGGGTGTTGTGTCACGGTGAAGTGATTAGCATATTGTGTAAACTAGACACCTAGAGATTAACTAATTAAGTGATCAGTTCTGGGTTGTTATTATTTGTTGTTGTTAATTAACTACTGCGGCAGTACATTTGTCAGGGTAGGTTAATACAGATTCCAAAGTGTATTGTGTTTTTGTTGTGTTTTCTAGTGAACTAAACGTGCTATAATTACATATACTTTATATAAGATCTTATCTCTGATCATACCTAGACGAGCCAGCGGGTATAACCGCCCGTTACAGAGAGATCTAATAGATATACGGTTAGGAGAGATATTTGGACAATCGTGTTTCATTCAGTTACGGGTATTATAGGATCCCCGTGACAGTGTTTAAAAACTGGTAGTCTTGAGAAGAAACCTGTCACATTTTTCCATTACCAGCATTTGTTTGGGTGGGTTTTGTTGTTGTTGTTGTTGTGGGTTTTGTTGTTGTTGTTGTTGTTGTTGTTGTTGTTGTTGTTGTTGTTGTTGTGTGTGTGTGTGTGTGTGTGTGTGTGTGTGTGTGTGTGCAAGCGAATATGGCAAGTGTGAACATGACGGAAAGTGTTAATAACAGTCGTGCAGTCGTGCGCTTCTCCAAATGAACACGTGATCATCAAGTATAAAAGAAACAACGGACATACCTTCCGAATTTCAATGGAAATAACAGAAACATTTTAATAAGGCAATGAACTTTTATTGTCATAACGATAATAAAAGTCCATTGCCTTATTCATCTTATTTTCTATTTCAAATGCATGTACAGGTATACAGTTAAATGAAAAGTGTAAGTGTATTCACGGACAGTCCTACCTTCCTCTTTTAATAAAAGAAACTATGACCGGAAGTGGGGTATAAATGACAATACACAACGTGTGTCCGTCCATATCCAACAATCCGAGTCAGCTCCGTGGTCTAGTGGATAAGCTGCTGGACAATCAAGCTGACGACAATGGTTCAAATCCCGTAAAAGCTGGTTCACACTTTCATCCATCTTTCTCATCTAAAAATAAACTTTCCAGTTTCTCTCACGATTTCAATCTGTTTCGACCCTTTCTGTCAGTTTCCTCCGACTCTGTCTTCAGAGCTGTCGACACCATCGCCTACCTGTCTCAACTTCCTCCACGGGTGCAGTCTCTGTGTATTTTCCTGCATCCACCTGGCATCCTCGTCCTCTGCCGCTAATAAAGCTGTCTGACCCACGATACAAGAGATAAGCACCTGTCGCGGTTGGAGAGTCCTTGGACTGGGATGTGGAGGTAGACAACAAAAGAAGATGAAAGATAGGAGGAATTACCAGATCGGGAAGCTATGAAAAGGAGAGCTAGGGAAAGGGGGCAATAGGATAAAATAAATAAATAATAAAAAATATTGGACCATCTGTTACCTCCATTACAATTCTGTGTGCATGCTATGCATAACGACCGCCAGTAGTACAGGAGCATAGTAGGTAGTTACAAGTGGCTCTTAACGATGCCAGAAGTAACGGTTGAACCTTCCTCGAAGTGGTAAGACTAAGCCCACAGCTAAAAGCTGATGGGGGAATGACAGATGTGTGGCACAGATAGCCAGAAGAAAGAAAGAAAGAAATGTTTTATTGAACGACGCACTCAACACATTTTATTTACGGTTATATGGCGTCAGACATATGGTTAAGGACCACACAGATTTTGAGAGGAAACCCGCTGTCGCCACTACATGGGCTATTCTTTCCGATTAGCAGCAAGGGATCTTTTATTTGCACTTCCCAGTGGCAGGATAGCACACACCATGGCCTGGTCGGTGCAAGTGGTTTACACCTACCCACTGAGCCTTGCGGAGCACTCACTCCGGGTTTGGAGTCGATATCTGGATTAAAAATCACATGCCTTGACTGGGATCCGAACCCAGTAACTACCAGCCTGTAGACCGATGACCTAACCACGACGCAACCGAGGCCGGTAGATAGCCAGAAGAGACAAGCACCTGTCGCGGTTAGAGAGACAAGGACTGGGATGTGGAGGTGGACAGCGAAAGAAGTTGCCAGATCAGGAAGATAAGACACGGAATTTAAAGGAGAGAAAGGAAGAGGGGCATGGGGATATATTGCATGGGGATATATATATATATATATATATATATATATATATATATATATATATATATATATATATATATATATATATATAATAATAATAATAATAATAATAATAAATATTCGACCATCTGTTACCTCCGTTACAATTATGTGTGCATGCTATTTCGACCTTGTTGGAATATCCTCTTTGACTCTACTTTGTGCACAGATACGAATTTTGATTATTGTAAACAGGGGGACGTAGCCCAGTGGCAAAGCGCTCGCTCAATGCGCGGTCGGTCTGGGATCGACCCACGTCGATGGGCCCATTGGGCTATGAAAGGCCGTGGTATGTACTACCCTGTCTGTGGAATGGTACATATAAAAGATCCCTTGCTGCTAATCGAAAAGAGTAGCCCATGAAGTGGCGACAGCGGGTTTCTTCTCTCAATATCTGTGTGGTTCTTAATCATATGTGTGTCGCCATATAACCGTAAATAAAATGTTTTGAGTGCGCCGTAAAATAAAACATTTCCTTCCTTTGTTTTATTGTAAACTGTTTTGTTGTTTAAATATGTTCTAGAGGGTGTCACACGAACATGAGCGGGATTTAGCTCAGTCGGTTGAGCGCTCGCCTGAGATGCTTTGGTCGCGGGATCGAAACCCGTCAAAGCAATTGAAGAGTTCAAATGACTTCACAATGTGTGGACACACCATAATTGTGTAAATCGTCTCATGAAGTTGAGGAATGAAAAATACATAATCTCTCAAATAGGATTCCTTCAAAAGTTAGAAGCTTTATTTTCTTTAATGACGCCACTAGAGCACAAAGATTTATCAATCATCGGCTATTGGGTGTCAAATATCTTGGTAAGTTTGACGTATTGTCTTAGAGAGGAATAATTTTCTCCATTAGTAGCAAGGGATCTTTTATAGCCACCGTCCAAAACACAGTGCCCCAAGACTGCTATACCAAAAGCCATGGTATGAGCTGTCCTGTCCATGGGAAAGTGCATTTAAAAGATCCCTTGCTGCTAATGGTGAAAATTTTGCAGGTTTTCTTTAAGAGTTCGTATCAAATATAAAACGTTTGATATCATTATTGCTCATTATTAATATATCAATGCGCTCTAGTGGTGTCGTTAAACAAAGCAAACTTTAAACTTTAACATACATACATACATACATCCCCTGTGCCAGTGCGTTAATATCTATGTATGTAACAGTCAACCTCGACATACATACTATATATAGATTTTCATACATCAATACATACATACATACATAGATACATACATACATGCATACATGAAGTGGCGACAATGGGTTTCCTCTCTCAATATATGTATGGTCCTTAACCATATGTCTGACGCCATATAACCGTAAATAAAATGTGTTTAGTGCGTCCTTCTTGGGCAGTTGGGACATTTTGGGCTTCAACAGTGGGGCGCAAGCTGGGGGTTTCCCGACTTAAACGAAAATGCCCGAATCTGCATAACAATATTTATTTATTTATTTATTTATTTATTTTAGCATTACTGGCAAACAGCTATATAGGATTGTAAATGAATCAGTGCGCAATTTTACATGAAATATAACTAACACTGCGGTAGAATTATGGATATTACATGGTGAAAAGATACACAGTTAGTATATTTTGCCGGAATATGTTTTTGCAAGAATTTGAGAATTTGCTCCAACACTAGGGAAGGGGGTGTGGTTGCCCCTCTCCTCCACCCGTCTCGTAAGCTTATGACTATGGTAAATCCTCACTTTCACACTTGATATTATGCTATACAAACTGTAATTTAGTCTAAGAATACTGGCATTTTAATAGGTCTAAAATGTTCACAAGACTTTTAAAGGGACATTCCTGAGTTTGTTTCCGACTAATAAAATATTTCTACGATTAAACTTACATATTAAATATACTTTCTTGTTTCGAATATCAGTGATTGTATATTCAATGTCTTTCTGGTCGTCTTAATATTTGTACGAAGCCCAAACTGGATTTTGTTCCTAAATAATTTCGTACGTATGAAAAAATATTTTTTTAGGAAATAAAATGAAATTTAATCTAGTATAAATATTAGAACGATCAGAAACACGTTTAATATACAACCACTAATATTTTATGCAGAAAAATACATTTTATATGTAATTACAGTCGTCAAAAAGTCTCTTTTAGTCGAAAAATTAAAAATTACAGCAAAGTCAGGAATGTCCCTTTAAAATAACTAGTGATTCAAACGAAATAAGTTTAAATACTGTAAAATAAAAAAGAAACAAAATTATTTTTTTGTGAATAATTTTAAATACTGTAAAATATAAAAAATACAAAAATTATTTTTTTGTGTGTATTTCATTTGTTGTTCAGTATACTCTGTACGCTTCACCTAATGGCCTCAGTAGACTATAGGTGTAATACACTGATTCAGTATAGTGGATACATGGATTAAAGGCATATTGTCACAGATCACTGACCTATTTAATGGTCTAACGAAGTATTACCTGAACAAAAATAAATTAATTTGTCCCTAAATGTACTTTATTCAACCATCTTATTAATGATATTTTGTAAATATAATTGAATTATGGCAATGGTCCATAATTCAAAAACTAAAATTGCCGAGTGGGATGGCATGGATTTCACTCCATCGTGGTTCAGTTAAGGTGATGCGATAGCTAGATTTGGTTTTCAACAATTAATATAATTTTTATTTCTTATCCATTTTTAGAGAAATAAGGTCCTTAAATCCGTGACAGTGTACCTTTAACACTAATATGATGGACATAATTATATGTTTTAGGATTTTCTTTTCAGGATTATTCAGTCTTATATTAGACTGTCGTGTAGCTGTCCATGCTGACATTAATAGCATTTGACCATCTTGCAGGCGCAGTACTTGGGGATGATGATCTCCTCCCTGGCGATGTTTCCGGCGGGGTTGGTGTTGCCCTCGCAGTACGCCCACACGCGCACCCTCTCGTAGTGGTTCCAACACATGTTGCGCATGTATCTCGTGTTGGCTCGACTGCATCCCTGGCAGTAAGGCTGGCTGTGGAGCATAATGATAATGATAATGATAATAATAATAATAATAATAATAATAATAATAATGATAATGGTGATAATGATAATGATGATGATAATAATAATAATAATAATAATAATAAAGTTTTAAGGTTTAAAGCATCTTAAGCAGACGCTTTATCCATTGAGCTAAATCTCGCTCCGAAAAGAAAAACAAAATAGTGGCAAAATAAAAAATGAACTAATTTTATAATTATTACTCTCTTTTTTTTATAAAGGATGTCCTTAGTCTGGGGGCCCCTCTGGCAGGGGGCTCGGGGCAATAGCCCCTTTTGTTTTATAGTTGTTTCTATAGATGTTCATCACAATGCATGTGAATAGTAACAATACCAAGACGGAGAATGACGTAAAAGCTTGTTTTGTTTAACGACACCACTAGAGCGCACTGATTAATTTATCATCAGCTAATTTTGACATTTAGTCTTCAGAGGACATGCGCTATATTATTTAGTTAGCAGCAAGGGATATTTTATGTGCATTTTCCAACATACAGGACTTATCACGCCCTTTGATGTGTCAGTCGTGGGACTGGTTGGAATGGGAGAATATAATCGCCGTCCTTTCCATCATCGTTGTGGTGTTCATCATATAATAGAAGAAAGAAAGAAAGAAAGAAAGGAAAGAATGAATGAAAGTAAGAAAAAGAAAGAAAAAGAAAGAAAGAAAGGAAGGAAAGAAAGAAAGAAGAAAGAAGAAAGAAAGAAAGAAAGAAAGAAGAAAGAAAAAAAGAAAGAAAGAAAGAAAGAAAGAAAGAAAATAGATCATGAATGGATAGAAGCATTGAAGGCGGAAAAGGGTAGAGAGTGCACAGTGAAAAAAAGAGAATGAACGAAGACAGATAAATAGAAATAAAGAAAGAAATATGAAGAACTTTTTCCACCAAGGTAAGCTATATCTATTCAGGATTAACTTATTCAAAATAATCTGGTATTTAAAAACTGTTTATATTACCTGACATAGTGTATAAACATCTTTATGTTCACGATCATAATAACATTTCTTAGTAAATAAAACATCACATGTATGTATCATAATAGAAAATAAAACAAACTCCATAAAATAGTTTTATGGCGATTAATATTATAATGTTTTTCAAAATATTTTAGCGAGACTTTCGAAACAGCATGAGTCGCATTGTGTGTTATTGTTATTGTAACTTTGTTTTTCACATAATATAATGGAAATTTTATACTGCTTTGTTCACAAGTGTAAATGTTATTGTTATGACCTCAATGAATCAAGTGCAATGACGTGTACTTAAATTGGCATTGGGTCATTCAGAATGAGATTCATCTATGCCGTCACTGGGTCATTGATTTTCATTGATTTTCGTGTTTTTATTCAGTTTTGGTTCAAGCATGTTATCTTAGGAATACACGTGAACTCAAATCAACCAGAAAAAAATACCGTCCGTTAGATCGGTTTATGCGCTTCACGTTAAACCGAATGACCAGTTCGGGAACCAGTCAAAATAGTTAGAAATCGTTAGCGAAAAAACGACGGAATGATCTTAGGGCAGGGTTCTGTCCGTGACTGGAGTTAAAGGGACATTCCTGAGTTTGCTGCAATTTTTAAGATGTTATTGACTAACAGAGACATTTTAACAATTGTAATTACATATCAAATATATTTTTCTGCATAAAACATTAGTGGCTGGATATTAAACGTGTTTCTGATCGTTCTAATATTTGTACTAGGTTAAATTTCATCTTATTTCCTTAAATGTTGTTTTTTCGTACGTACGAAATTATTTGCAGACAAAATCCAGTTTGGGCTTCGTAGAAATATTATGACGTCCAGAAACACATTGAATGTACAGACACTGATATTCTAAACAAGAAAAAATATTTAATATGCAAGTTTAATCGTAGAAGTAGTTTATTAGTCGGAAACATCTTACAGTGCAGCAAACTCAGGAATGTCCCTTTAATGGTTAGTGGTTAGTGTGAGAAGGAAGGTAAAGTTTGTTTTGTGTAACGACACCACTAAAGCATATCATTATATTAATTATCGGCTATTGGGTTTGATAATTTTTACATATAGTCTTAGAGAGAAAACCGACTACATATTTTCAGTAGTGGCAAGGGATCATTCCAAAGACAGAATAGCACAGGCGTTTGATATACCAGTCATGGTACACTGGCTGGAACAAGAAACAGCCCAATGGGACCACCAACGGGGATCGAACCTAGACCGACCTCGCATCAAGCGTATTTCAAGCCGTATTTCTGCACAATGCAGAGTCGAATGGGCATAATTTAGGAAAAATAGTGGTTAAATGGACATTCCTGAGTTTGCTGTATTGTAAGATGTTTCCGACTAATAAAATATTTCTACGATTAAACTTACATATTAAATATATTTTCTTGTTTAGAATATCAGTGTCTGTACATTCAATGTTTTTCTGGGCGTCTTAATATTTGTAAGAAGCCCAAACTGGATTGTGTCTTCAAATAATTTCGTACGTACGAAAAAATACCTAGTACAAATATTAGAACGATCAGAAACACTTTTAATATACAGCCGCTAATATTCTAAACAAGAAAATATATTTAATATGTAAGTTTAATCGTAGAAATATTTTATTAGTCGATAACATCTTAAAACACTGCAGCAAACTCAGGAATGTCCCTTTAATTCTATGAATCTCTATCTAATGTCTCGTCTGTAGGAGGACAGCCACTCCAGCTATGGACTATGTCCATCCCCAGTGAGAATAAAAAAAAGAAAGAAAAGGAAGACAGCCATTCCTGGGGATATTCTTTACTGGAGAATTCATCCCTCTTGTACCGTCAAAAAGAAGACTGCTAGTCCCAGACTAGTTTACTAAATCAAAACTAGCACCGGACAAAACTCATTAGAATAAGTACTGTAACAGTTGTGATGACATGCACTCATGAACCACTGTGATAACAATGATGATATGAGATCAGAAGATATACTTACGTGCATTTGGCAAATTTGATAGCATGAACGTCTTGCAGAACCCAGCATCTTGCGTTGTACATCCTGAAGCCGAGCAGACGGCCCATCTGTGACGGGCAGGAATAGCTGTGGTCGCTGTCAGACAGAAGGAAAAAACACTGATTGAAGCATATTTTATACAAACGAATTAAAGGGACAGTCCTGAGTTTACAACTATTGTATAATGTGTTCGACCAATAGAACCTTTTCGATGACATAATATACAAAATAAATATAAACTCTTCAAAAAAATAGGGGAACTCTAATAAGAATTTACAATTGCCAAAATTGTAAGGTATATTAGCTGTGGGGAATGGTTATATGATAATAGTGAATTAATTGGGCACACATTACAACCGGTAGTTCAGTATTATAGTAGGTTTTATGACCACCAAAGATCATGAAGGACGATTGGGGGTCAAAAGTGAAATTTGAAAATTGACGTGTTTTTTTATCAGTACATCGCAAATTCAAACAATAAAAATGACTAAAAACAAAACAATAACAACTGTACGATCAACATAATGAAAACGATTGACAGAAATGATGTTCCGCAGTGATTAATCGACCTTCTTGGAAATTGTCAAACTCGAGAATGACACCCCACGCAAGTGTACGGTGCAACTGCGTGGTGCACGTGAAAACTATGGAATGTGTTTCGGTGTGTTGATAAACAGATCTGAACATTCTTTACTAGGATGCCTGTGGTCAAAACTTATGTTCGGTCTAATAGTTGATATTAACATTAATATTTCAGGTTCACATACTTTTTTTGAAGAGTATATTTTCTTATTTAAAATATCAGTGTCTGTATTTACAAGGTGTTTGTTGTTGTCCTAATGCTTGTAGTAGCCCAAACTGGATTATACCTCCCAATAATTCCGTACGTACGACAAAATATATATCACGAATTAAAGTAAAAACTGAGTGCTACAAACATTAGTATACGACCGAAAACACATTTGATGTACAGACACTGGTATTCGAAACAAGAAAATGTATTTAGTATGAAATAGTAGTCGCCACCGAGGTTCTGTTATCGCAAACATCTTACAATGGCTGCAAACTCAGGACAATCCCTTTAAGCACAATTTTGATTTTTATTATAGGTCATCGAATTAAAATCTCTTATGCTGGGAAGAACACACCAACACGTTTGTGTCTTCCAAGTCGTGTACTATTAGATGTCATACTCTGCCTAAATACGATCTATTTCATTTATTTTGAAACCGATTACCAAAGTAAAGTTTGTTTTGTTTAACGACACCACTAGAGCACAGCGATTTATTAATCATCTGCTATTGGATGTCAAACATTTGGTTGTTTTGACGTATCGTCTTAGAGTGGAAACCCGCCACAAATTTCCATTAGTAGCAAGGGATCCTTTATATGCACCATCCCACAGACAGGATAGCACATACCACAGCCTTTGATATATCCGTCGTAGTGGACTGGCTGGAACAAGAAATTGCCCAATGGGCCCAGTGACGGGGATCGATCCTTGACCGACCGTGCACCAAGCGAACGCTTAACCACTGGACTACGTCGCGCACCACATTACCAAAGATAACTGTTTAAAGGGACATTCCTCAGTTTCCTGCAATGATTAAGATATTATCGACCAACAGAGACTTTTTAACGATTGTAATTACATATCAAATATATTTTTCTGCATAAAATATTAGTGCCTATATATTAAACGTGTTTCTGATAGTTCTAATGTTCGTACTAGGTTAAATTTCATTTTATTTCGTAAAGTATGTTTTTTCGTACGTACGAAATTATTTGAAGATAAAATCCAGTTTGGGCTTCTTATAAATATTAAGACGACCAGAAACACATTGACTATACAGACACTGATCAATCTAATTAAAATTAGCTCCACTATTACATGTGGATCTAACACCAGCCAGTTGGAGCTCATGTCCACCAATCAAAACCTTACTTGCAGAATCCAGAATCCCGACATGTAATAGTGGAGCTAATTTTAATTAGATTGAGACACTGATATACTAAACAAGAAAATATATTTAATATGTAGGTTTAATCGTAGAAATATTTTATTAGTCCGAAACATCTTACAATGGAGCAAACTCAGGAATGTCCCTTTAAAATAACAAATATAGGTATGAATAATATCAGTTTTTCATGAATATCTGTCTCTTCTTTTCTTTTTTTTTTCTTTTTTTTTGTTGTATACTAACCTGTGTGTATCGTGATACAGAATAGGACAGTATTACTTATTTAGTAATTTCAGTAAATGTGATTTTTCAGTCTGATCTATTGTGTATTATAAGCTGTGAAATACTTACACTGTGTAAGGTGCTGCAACGGGTATTGGTGTTCGCGGGATCAAAATGGCCAGTTCTAGTCTTTGAACCCGTTCTGCGTTAATCTGGGCACTACAAATAATGATAGTAAGATAGAGTCAGTCCGATTCACAATGTCAGAATGATCAACAATTTCAATACTGTAGAATAACTATTATGAATGCCTTGGATTCTTTGATATAAGTATAATACGTTTCGTCAGCACTGTCAGTGGCAGATCCAGAAAATCAATCCAGGGGGCGCCAAAGACTTGTGGCCGAAGGACACAAACGTTCCCGAAGGGATTCCGCGAATTTTCCAACGTCATAAATGAAAACAAAAAATTATAATATCACTGTCGCAAAATTTAGAGGGGGCCCTGAGCCCCCATTAGATCCGTGACTGACTGTAACACAATAATTATTACCTGTGTCGCCATATGTATTACGTTATCGTCAGTACTGTAACAACAACAAAATAATAAGTATCCTCAATGTCGATATAATATTTATTACCAACGCTAATACGTTAACATATAATTATCATCAATGTCATCAAGGTTTTACCATAATTATTATTAATTTCTTC